>NW_016690559.1:4351-7392 GCF_001604755.1 Lepidothrix coronata | reverse complement strand
TTACATAGGGGGAAAGGGATTAAAGGGGTTTAGACATGGTCTGATACAATCATCTCAAGAGTCCTTTCTGATTTCTGCTGGAGCCAGGCTTAATCCATAAGGTAGAACTTTAACAGGTCTTGTGAGAAGGGTCCAGCTCCTTCAGACCATGAGGTGTTTGTCAGCCCTTGTTTTCCTTTGCTGAAAGCTGAGTTTGGGCTCCCACATCTGCCCTTTTTTTTTTATTTTTCTAAAAAACAAAAAACTTGGAAAAAACTTTGATCAAACGTTTGCTAATGCAAGACAAAATACAAAGGAATACAAATATTACCATAAATGTTTTCTTTAACGAGAGTATTAAATTTATCATGCTAACTAAACATGTAATCTAAGCTATGATTACTGGTTTTTTTCTTCAACTTATCAATGGTTTGATGCATTAGTTCAGAGTGAGTAATAACAAATTCTATAGCTGCATTTTAGAAGCAAAGCTATTCTTAAATGGATCTAACAAGAAATATTGCAGTCTTACTTTTAATACCACAAGTGAAATTAATTTTAACAAGGAGGCTCCTTTTTCAAGGAAATGTACAGTCTTTTATATACCTGAGATGGAAAGTATGATTATGCAAAGGCGTTGTGTGTCAGAATAGTTTGGGCCACAAGGTTTGGCATTCTAAAAGCATGTGAAGGAATCATAGCTGTTTTAAGGTATTCTGCATATTGCTACAAAAATTATTTTCTTAAACTTAGCAATAACATTAAGAACATTTAACCAATCAAAAAGACTATCAAACATTTTTGGATATAGAAAAGTAAACAAGGAACAAAATGCAAGAAGGAAAAATTCCAAACAATGTTAAACTAAATAACCCTGGATTAATACAAAACTTGTTTAAACAACTTAACTTATTTCTATTATTTCTTATTAGAAATTACTTTTATAAAATCTTATTTAAGCTATCCTCTAAAGATCCTACTGACTTATAAGCAATTGATTTTGAACCAAACTTAATAACTTGATGACTTCAGGGTTCATGTGCTCCTGACTTTTACCTGAAAGTTTTTTAGTGTTTGGTTTTGAAAACTTTTAGTTAACCTAAAACATCTCTGCAAATGAAATTCTATTCAAGTGAGGGTGATATGTTTTCTGTTTTTTATCTAAGGGTGTTTGTGCACATGTGAGGTAATGCGCATTTGTGTATAAATCAAAACATATTAATTATTATATATTCACATGCATGCATACATTCACACATTCATACTCGATGGCCATCGAACACACATCATACAAACATACCTTTGGGTTTCATTTTACAGTGTCTTTTGGTTATGAACTGAGAAATTGGCATTTTTTGTTTCTCACCCTCAGATTAGTAATATATGTTTTCTGGTTTTTATTATAGTATAACCTGTAGAAACATAAGCATATTTTACTTCATGTTTAATTTAAATTTCAAATACATATAAACATTTCTATAGTTCAAGGATAAAATATATACGTCTTCTATTTTTAAGGCAAATATATGTCTTTCTGTGCTAATTTGGCTTTTGGACTTAAAAGAAAATTGTTATTGCAAAAACTTTAAAATTTTCAAAAATACAGCTATGCATACATTTAAAAACAATTCTGGCTATTAGCTGTGGAAGGGTGTCTTCATTCAGCAAAGGTTCTTTGCTTCCTTCGCTTTCCCCCCCTTTTTTTTTTTTTTTTGTTTGTTTGTTTTGCGGAGGGGGACAGTCTCTCCATTGGTAGCGTTTTGTTCGCCTTACTCACACTGTTAAACTGAAACCGGTTGATAAACAAAAGGGTTTGCAAAAAAAGACCAGTTCTTAGTTTAGGCTGCAAAGAAAAAGGAAAAAAATCAGGGAAGGGGGTTTTTGCTGCTTTGACTACTGCTGAAGTCGGCAGCTTTGTGTCTGCCCCACTCCGTTTGTCTCTGGGGTCCCTCTGTTCCTGGGTTTGTCTCGTGCTGTTGCCGCTGGGCTTCCGCTCGCTCCCTCCTTCACCGACGGTCCCGCTTGTGCTTTTTCCTCCCTCGGACCTTTCCCGGAGTCCCCCGGGCACTCCGTGGGATCCTTCCCGCCGCCCACGCTCCATAGCCCCGGTTTTTGCATGCCTAGTGTTCTACTTCTGTTTGTTTTTCGCGGTGCCTCTTTTGTTTGTGCGTTTCCGGGTCCTTCCTGCCTTCTGAGTGGTTCCCGCTCGGGTCCCGCTGCTGCTTCCGCCGGCGCGGGTCTCTCGATCTCGTTGTTCGCTGGGGCGCCGGAGGTGGTGGCCCTTCCTCAGGGACCTGCTCCAGGGTGTTGACCTGGCGCCTCTGGCCGCTGCTTGGCTGCTGCTGCTGAGAGCGGTAGCGGGCGGCGATACGGGAACTTGCCGAGGCAGCGCGGCAGTTTGCTGGCGCTGGCTCCCACCCTGACCCTGCACAGGGTGGCTGCAGCGGCGGTGGCCGTGGTTCTGTGTCACACGGCTCTCTCTGGGCAGCGTGTGTCGGGCTGCAGTGTGCTTGTGCGCTCCGCTCAGGGGCTGGGGCCCGTCCGGGGCAGCAGCTGCTGAGGTTTTTTCGGGCGGTTGCCGAGTCCCACAAGCGCATATCAAGAAGGTCAGTGACGTTCAGTTCTGACATGTGACGCTGGGCACACAGCAACAGGTTCTGCAAGGGCTGTTCGTCAGTTTTCGCGCTGTGCTGCTTCAGCTCGCATTTTAAGATTAAATAAATGTGGTTTTGTTCAGAAGATATTTGAGTCCCCATTGTACCCTACTTATAATGTTACGAAGTCTTTAAAATAATTATGCAGTCTGGAGTTCATAGTCAGCTCACTACAAAAGTTCCCGCCTGCTGAGGACAAGTTTCCGTGCACGTCTTCCGCTTTTTTTCAGTTCTGACTACGCACACACCACCAAAACACAAGGAGTGCTGCTTCCCTTGGTCCAGCCAGCCGATGGCCGACGAATCTTCTAAATGTTAGAAGGTTCTCAGCCCCACGGTTGTGGCGACATTAGTGGCAGTCTGAAAAATAAAAGCTAGACACGATCCCAGTATGGGGGAACTGGAATA
>NW_016690559.1:0-2966 GCF_001604755.1 Lepidothrix coronata | reverse complement strand
GCCCAATGGGTTAAATATTTCCCTCAACCAAGATTACATAGGGGGAAAGGGATTAAAGGGGTTTAGACATGGTTTGATACAATCATCTCAAGAGTCCTTTCTGATTTCTGCTGGAGCCAGGCTTAATCCATAAGGTAGAACTTTAACAGGTCTTGTGAGAAGGGTTCAGCTCCTTCAGATCACGAGGTTCTTGTCAGCCCTTGTTTTCCAAGGTTTGTGATTCAGATTTATCGAGTTTCCTTTTGCTGAGAACTGGTTTTTGTCCCCTTCATTTCCTAAATGCTTATAAGGAAGTTTTTATCTTTCAACATAAGTTCAGCTGAAAAGGAGAGCAGAAAATCTTTTAAGGATAAGGTAAATGTTTGAGGAAATGGATGTGCCATTGAGTTTAGACAGAAGAAGAAGTTAATAACACAGCTAAATTTCCCTTGCTGTCTGGAGCATTGCAGTATCCTAAAAAGTGTCTATCAAAGAGCAGCAAAGGGAGGTAAATTTCAGCTCATATGTTAAAACTCCTTAAGAGATCCTTTAAAATGTTTGGTATTGCTGTGGTTTGTTGTCTGAAAGTGGTAGAACCATACTACACTTAACATAGTCATAGATGTGATGACATAATGGAGGGAAACTGCAGCCACTAGATGTTTGGTGGAACATGTGAGGTGATCTTATGATGTGTTGGCAACCGGAGGCAGAGCCACGTGAGTGAGCTTACTTCAGCCCCAGGGAAAGTCACCCAACTGCAGTCAGAACTCTTTTTCTCCTTTGTTATGCCCATCTCTCTCTCCTTAGACTGCCTCCCCTATAATAAAAATGCCAACAGACTTCTTTTTGGTTTTCTCTTACCAAATAGTTAGAGGGTAGCAGATAAATATGGGACTCTTCACTTATAAAACAGTAGCTGGGCAGAGGCCACCTCAGCAGATGATTAGCAATAGAGTGTGCTCAGATCAGCACAGATCACAAAAAACATATTTTATTAGGGGTGTATTCCTCAGTAGAAACCAGAGGCAGGTTTGTTTTTCAAAGCTGGGTTAGTGAGCCACCCCTGAATTTGTGTGATTGTTACAGCAGCTGGGTGACTGAGAAATAGGAACACACTGTGGCTGTCCTTGAGATGTTCACCAGGGGCCTGACTTGAATCCATCGCTGTGTCCTTCATGACACCACATGACCAGGATTCCTTCCTGAGTCATCACTCATGCTCCAGGATGGAGCCAGGAAGCAGTGAAAGCCAGGGCTGTGAGGGGAAAGTGCTCTGCTTCCCCTGGTCTGAATGCAGCTAATATTATCAATGAACCCCATAATCTGGCATAGAGGCTGAGTCACAGATGGCTTTCCTTCTGGCAAAACCCACGTTGCTGCATTAGCCAGACACTGGTGGCATGTCAGATGTCCCTATAGCTTTGTGTAATGTTTTGTGTACAGCTTTGTGCTGAGTTTCTCCAAGTGCGGTGACAGTTACTTCAGGGAGCTGTCACAGGGCAGCTCAACAGAGGACTGAACGAAAACTGTTAAACCAGAACAGGTGAAAGTCTGTTTTGGTGGTGTCATAGTGAGTATGAGGGCAAATGGGAAAAAGATGGTAGAGAACAGTGAGAGCTGCATCAGACTATGGCTGTGTGAAAGATTAAACTCAGTGAATTTTTTGAGATTACAGGATATTTTGGGAAGTTATGGATGATGACAACTTTTAGAACTCTCTCCTACCCCCCAGCAGCCCAACTCTCACCTCAGGAAATGGCTTTTGTCCATTCATCCCCCACAGGAAGGACCCCTTCTTTCAGTCCTCCTTTCCTGTCTTTTCAGAGGATTTTATTTATCTGTTCTGTCACACCAGAACAAAGGATGGATAATAGATAAAAGCTTTTTAGAAAATGTAGGCATCAGCCAAAGGGATTCCACTGACCATTGAAATGGGACAAAGCTGGCCATTCACCAGCAGGTTGTGAAGGAAGACATTGCTCAACTACACTGTGAACTCTCTACTTGTAATTTGAATGTGTTTTTTGCAGAAGAATGTTGTGATTAGTGCACAGCACAGCTCGGAAATGAATGAGTCTAGATTTTTCTGGGAGATAAATATTTGAGTACCTTGTGGGTTATTACAAATCCTGTAAGATTTCATGTAGAACCAATTCTTGAAGATTTTGAAAACTTATGCCTGGTGCAGCTTTGAGTCTCTATTATTAAATGGGGAAGGCTGGGGTGTTTGCCTGGGCAGTACCCTGTGGTTACACATTTGGTTTAATTTTTGACACTGCACAATTCTGCAGTTTCAGACAAGATGTAGCTGTAGAATAGGTGTCATATGGGCATTTTCTGGCTGCTACTTCTAATAAAGTTTCTTTCTTAAAGCCTAAGGGTTTTAACAATTTGTTACATATTCAGTGCACAAAGAAACATTAAGTTATCTAAACAGGATTCTCAAACCATTTTTTTCCCAGTGTAAGTGCTGTGAGGCAGCTAACACATGTGCCAGATGCAATGCTTGCAATAATACTTTTTCCTTTTAAAGTTTAAAGCTGATTTTTTAAAAAAAGAGATTTATTTTTCTCCATTTTGTACATTTTGAAAAGTGAAACCCTTTTTTTTTTTATTGGAGGATCAATTTGCTTTAAAAAGTCACCTTTGTTTTTATCTTCTCATCAACATCACCATCATCATCAATGATGGTTATCTCTATGCACAAAAAGCCAGTCATAACCAAGCCAATGCCATTTTCAATCCATGTCAATTCATGGTCAATGCCATTTCATACAGTTCCCAAAAATTCCATTTTCATTTTTCTAATGTGAAATCTCAGAACAAAGGGAAGGGAGGGTTTTGGAAGGTTTGGGAAGGGAAGGTTTTGGAAGGTTTGGGAAGGGAAGGTTTGGGAAGGGAAGATTTGGGAAGCAAAGGGAAGGGAAGGTTTGGGAAGGGAAGGTTTGGGAAGGGAAGGGAAGGTTTGGGAAGGTTTGGGAAGG
>NW_016690558.1:172915-176731 GCF_001604755.1 Lepidothrix coronata | reverse complement strand
TGGCAAAAAATCTTATCTAATGAAAATATTCAATCCCCTTTTATGGAATTTTAGACATTTAACATCAGTTGAATAACTAGATTTCTGGACTTCATGTAAAAAAATGCAAGTGTCTTTACTATTCAGATTTAAAAAAAAAATCAAACATTCAGGGAAGTGACACACAAAACTTGGTATAACATGTCCACTTTTTGTAAGATTTATTCTTTCAGAGGATTTGCAACAGTTAGTTGAATAATTATTACAGTAGTTATCAGACGACAACAAAAAATATAATAAAACCCTGTGATTAGATAAATGTTTTTAACACAGTTGAAGCTAATGTGTTAAATAAAATAGAGTTTATGACATGTTTATGACAACTGTGAAGGCTTTTCCTATTATTTTCTCTGTTTTGCCAACTTATGAAAAAATAATGCAGTAGTTTTCATGATTTAATATCCATATTGCACATGTTACAAGGCATTGGTACAACAAAAATCATGTTTTATTAAAATATGAACATGCTTTCAGTGTCATATCTAGAAATAGAGACTTGAAATTCTGGCCCCAAGGTCTGATACAGTCCACCCTGTGTGAAACAGTAACCACTACAGAGTATTTGAAATGAATGGACTTGATTTACCATTTCAAAGTACTCTGAATACCAACACAAAGCATTTTCATTTCACCCATTTTAATGGCTGGAAATCTGAGGTCGACTATTAGAGCAAAAATGTGTCAGTTGTTGTCCCAAGAGAAGGGTCCAAAGGCAGTGAGGACCTGGTTTTGATACCCTGACATTTTCAAAAAGGGAACTTGTGTTCAACAGTTCTACAGTGAGTTCAGCATCATCTTCCAGCTTCGCTTGCTCACTTCGTCAGGCTTTTACAAGGGCTTTTGCCTAGACTTTACTTTGGATGCAGACACGAATTCAGGATTTGTGAGAAATACTGGTATAAGTAAGGAGATTTTTTCAGTGGAATTGTTTTGCTGATTATTAATTTTGTCATTTAACAAGTATGCTTAGATGTGC
This sequence comes from Lepidothrix coronata, assembly GCF_001604755.1. NCBI lineage: Eukaryota > Metazoa > Chordata > Aves > Passeriformes > Pipridae > Lepidothrix > Lepidothrix coronata. The sequence continues at coordinate 175,716 of NW_016690558.1, read as the reverse complement.
ATAGGGAATTTGGTCAGTAGGTAGTGGAAAAAAAAATCAAACATTCACCTATCTTTTTGGTTTCTCTCATTAATCATGCAAAATATTGATCATGCAATTATGATATGTGAAAGTTAAAATGTCAATAAAATAATATACAGTTTCAGTACTTTATTAAATTGAGGGTGAGGGGAGGAGTGTCATTACTGGTCCCTCAATAACTCTGCAGGGGACAGGAGTAAGTTTGAGGAGAAGGTGAAGGTTGGAGAATCAGAGAATTTTCCTGGAAGACCTTTGCTTAGAACTGCTGTTTCCTGAATGACCTCTATATTATACATTGCTGATTTAGACTCTGATTCAACATATAATCATATGCTTCCTGTATAAATTTCATAAATGCAGCTTGCTTGCTAAGGTTTTCAGGATTAAGCTTTCTGAGGGATGGTTTTATCACACAGATAGTGGGACCCTGATTACTCCTTTTTTCTTTTTTTTTTCATTTTTAGATCTACCAATGGTGGTAAATCATTTAGTATTACAGAAAAGCCCAAAGAGAAAACATACTAATCTTACTAAAAATTTTCTGCTTTATTTAAGCACAGTTGTGTATTATATTCCTCCATTATTGGACACCAGTAACTTCCAAAACACCTCTGGAGAGATAGATAGATAGATAGATAGATAGATAGATGATAGATAGATAGATAGATAGATAGATAGATAGATAGATAGATAGATAGATAGATAGATAGATAGATAGATGATAGATAGATAGATAGATAGATAGATAGATAGATAGATAGATTAGATAGATAGATAGATAGATAGATAGATAGATAGATAGATAGATAGATAGATAGATAGATAGATTAGATAGATAGATAGATAGATAGATAGATAGATAGATAGATATTAAGGCCACATATGATCATTTACTACTGAATTATTGTGTATAACAGGAGTGCAGAAACTTTGCACCTGTCAGTTCTGGCTGATTTTCAAAATTGTGTGTAAGCGTCAAAAAAATTACCTGCCAGGCTGTGCTAGTGATTAAGGTCCCACTCAAATTCTTCAGTGATTTAAAAAGAGTGTTTATCCTTGAAGGGTTATTTCTGTATGAGTCTGTCCATCTCGTATCTAGCAAGTGAAAGGTTTACTGTCTGCATTAGGCATAAAATGATAGCCCCAATGTCAGTAGCACAGCAATGTCCATTTTGTGGCTGGTTTAAAATCACATAGGATGAAATACTGGTCCTGTTGAAGTCAATGTGACTTTGACATTGATTTTTCCATCAAAATTATTTCTGTTGATTAGCTTTATCTACTGATGACCTATATTATAATAGTTGAGTGCTTTTTCTGGGGTCCAAGATGTTCCCTGAGGCACCAATACTCTTTTCCTAGACTTAAGTGCCAAAGACACATGCCTGGGCTGGGATTCCTAAATTTTGTGTAGATCGGGGGGAGAGAGATGGGATCCACAGTCCTCTTGAGAGGTTAATTCAGAGTACCTACATCAATCTCTTTCTTCAAGGTCTCTTCTGAAGAAGCTTATTTCTCTTCATGTTTGTTGAACATACAGCAAGCCTGGGAAGATCACAGACCTCAGTTAAACGTTGAGGTTGGATGACAGAAACAGCATGCTCAGCCAGGGCATTTTGGCTGTGTATTGATGCATTTCATGTGGCAGGCTAAGAGCCATCCTCAGTGACTGTGAAGAGATGAACAGGTATTTCATGGTCTTTGTTGCAGCTTGAAAACAGGATTAGCTGATTTTCTAGGCTAAGATTGAGAAAATTTTGCATCCAGAGAAAGAAAGACCTAGAAGAGCTAAATTACTGTTTCTTCTTCTCAATCCCATTTCTTTACTTGGTAGTCTGAGGGATGCCATGACACTAAGCTCAGAAATATGCTAAGAATAAGACCTGATGATGCTGGCGAGGCCTCTTGTCCTATTGCATATTGAAGACATTCCAATAAAAGCATTTTGGTGTATGTATTTATATTAAAGAAAGATAGTCATACTGTTTACACAGAAATCAAATGTTCTCTTAACCTGATACTCATCTAACACACAGTATATAATGGTAGTGCAACAGCTACTGCACATACTGAGGTCTTTTAAAGGAATTCAGTGCCCAGAGGTATTTAAAATCAGTATTCATTTAAAATGTATTTCTGCAAATGCAACCTGTGTGCAGTAGGAGACATAACCTGACAGATACTGACAGTGTTTGAAACATCTGGAATGTTCTGCAGGACAATAGTTAAGAATCGCTCATAAGGGTCTTAACACTGAGCAATCCTATTTGAGCTGCAGAAAGGGACAAAGGCATAAGTCTCAACTCTCTCCTACCTTCCTGTATAATGGACAAGAGTTCTGTATTTACAAGGGCAAATAAATGCAGAGATACTGGGTGAAAGCATGCTTAGGAAAAGTAAGAACAATGTGGGACCATTACTAACATCCACAAGACCATGGGCCCTGACAGAATGCATCCACGTGTGCTGAGAGAGCTGGCGGACACCATAGCAAGTCTGCTCACACTCATCTTTGAAAGGTCATGGTGATCAGGAGTGGTGTCTGCAGACTGGAAGAAAGCAAATGTCACCTCAAAAAAGGCAAGAAGGAGGACTCGGGGAACTACCATCCAACTACTACTCACCTCAATCTCTGGAAAGGTGATGAAGCACCTCATTCTGGAGGGCATCTCTATCCACATGGATGACAAGAAAGTGATTAAGAAAAGTCAGTATGGATTCACTAAAGATAAATCATGCTAAATCAACCTGATTACCTTCTATGGTGAAGCTACTACCTG
>NW_016690558.1:93155-172888 GCF_001604755.1 Lepidothrix coronata | reverse complement strand
GGAAAACTGTGAGGGAATGGGGAAGACAATATGGAGGATTTTTATAAAAAACAACAACTGGGGTACAAACAGTATAAAACCCGTACAATAAACGCATGTAGCAAACTGGGGATAAACTGGGGTAATAAGAACAACTGTCCAGTCCGTGTAATAGTCCAATCAGGTAAATATTCATCTCAGTCCGGGTTATAAACTTGTCTCCATGCTGCATATTGTCTTTTTTCCTCCTCGTTGACCCCAACAGGAGGGAGTCTGACTGGTCTCACTGAATAAGGAACCACTCACCATCAGGAAGGGAATCATGGTTTTTGTCAAAAAGTTTTGCTTATTTTCTAAAATATTTTTTAACTCTTTAAAATGTCATATTAACATTTATCTTTTAAACATACCTTTCCAATTTCTTTTAACGTGTCGTTTGTTTATATACTCCATTCTCATGACTTCTCTTTAGATTCATTACCCAAATATAGGCTGATGATCTTCCACTGAGCCAAGAGAATCTAAAAGAAGAGGAAAAGGTCTAGAAGACAATGTAGGGGGAAGCAGCAACTCCATAAAGTGCAGCTGCATGTTAACATTAGGCAAATTAGTCTATGTTTGTAAGGTTTATGAACCAAAGGTGTAGAGAGATATATTTCCCAAGTTCTTTTCATGTCTTTCCATGCCTTCATAAAGGTCTGGCTGTATCAACATTAATTATATGAGACTGCATCTCTCTGTATAAGGTTATCTGCTTCATAAACATAGTGCTTTCATGCCATTCCTTCATCCTCTCACTGGTTAAATTATGATATGCTTTTCAAATCTGGTCACCTTCCTTTGTCTCAAATGCTGAGAAATCTCTCCATCCCCATGAGTCCACCTTTCCTGATGAGGGCCAGTCCTTCCTCAGAAACAAAGGTTAATCAGGTGGCCAGGTAAAATACAACTTGCCACAGATTAACCCTTCATGGTGCCATTACATCAGCACAGCTGGCCCTGGTCCCACTGTTCTGTGCCAGCTGTTGGGCTCTGCAGGCAATGGGCAGCCTGCCAGCTGCCGTCTTGGGAAGTTAGGAGATTTTGGGGCAGAGGTAAAGTTCCTGTGGAAACTTCAGTGTTCTTCCTTCAGCCATCTCTGCCTTTCCATCTATGTGTATATGCCATGTTATTTTTTAATTTGACAGAAAACACATCTGTTCTCAAGGTGCCATACCACTTGCAATGCATGATGTCTTCATTTCTTTTTCAACAATGGTTTTGTACGGTTAAGCTCTGCTGGTAATTCTGATAAAGATGCTGGTGATAAACAAGAGGGTATTCATGAAAGCACAGGGAGAGGTAATTCAGGATACACTGTTTTCTGGTAGGTTGAAGGGAGGTATCTCTCTCCTTACCTGAGTCTTTTTTTATTACTGTACATATTGTGTAAACATAAATTCTTTCATGTCTGGTTACTTTGTTCATCATATGGCTGTTACACAATTTCTTAATTAAAAATTGCAAAATCTTTACAGTTTCATCTTCCTGGTCCTGTCTCAAAATTAAACTGATGAAAGAAAAGCTGCCATGCCAGCTGTGTGCCCTACAAGGGCTTGAATAACCACAGTGGCTCTCTTGCACACTCCCTGCAAACTTGCTAAAGCAAAACAGCTTGAACAAATGTATCTTCAGTTGCCTGTGAGATGCTTCTGTTTGCTGTGGAAACCCAGTTTTGCCTCTTGATTCAAGCACCCAATGCTGATACTTGAAACTCCCAGAAGAGTTTTATCTTAGAAGTAGCTAGCTGTGGATAGAGAATTTCTTTAGTACAGTCTTTAAATATTTAACACTAGAAAAATTTTAAAAAATGTCAAAGTTCTGTTCTCCTGAACATGTGATACTGAGAAGGAGGCAGTTTCTATTTTCAGGAATTCAGACAAACTTTTCGATAGTACTTCCTCAACAAAAAACATTGTTTGCCCAAAAAAGCACTGCCTGAAGGCAACAGTATTTGGATTTCTCTTTTCCTTCTGGCATTGCATTCACTTTCTGGCTGCCTCACACCCAGCTGCAAAATAGATCAGTACTATCAGATCCTGTTTCTGCAAGTATGCCCTTGAGAAACCTATCAGTTCACACAACTTTAGTTTTGCTTTTTTGGGCATTATCTTAGTATTACAGCTGCCACTGACCAAATGAATGTATAATTGTTGCTTCAGTATATATTGAAGGAAGGATGCTTAGTGTATGCATTGCCTTTAAGCATGCCTATATCTGTTGGTAGCTTTGACCATCTTTCAGCTGGATTTAAATCTGGTCTGCTCCAGTAAACAAGATGCTGTACATTACTCCCTAAGACACGAGCTCCCCCTTAACATTGAATCTTCAGAACTGGAAAATGCCTCATAGGCATGTTGTAGGAAAGGAGAGGCTTTGATGTGAGGCTGGGAGGATTTGACTTTTTCAGCATATATTTGAGTTCCTTTCTGCTTCTAGTACAATTGTCCAGTTGATCATAGAAGAAGCTGACCAGTTAATAGGGATAGAAGAGAGAACGTCCATAAATTCATGGGATAGGGCCTCAGTAGTGGCGAAAGTGGGAATTATATGCTGGAATCAGCAAGACGTCATGAGCCTGTGTGATAGACCCCTATGTTTTATTTCAATAAGTCACCAGACACCCTAAATAAGTTAACCCATGCTTTTGCCATAAGATTAGTAATATTTCACTTTTGCTCTCAACTGCAAAGGAAAGTCACTCTGAAAGATGTCAAGTGTATAATGAAGTCAAAACGTATATATACATATAAATGCACATATTTGTCTTCTTGGGAGGAACTTCTACAGAAGAGTTGAAGCACACCCACAGGCACCTCACATCTCCTCCTACCCTCTTCTCTAGGGAAATAATCTAGGGATTCTTTCTGTAAACTGATGAATGATTAATCAGTTGTCTTTCATTCTCACCTATGGCAGAAACAACTTCCCGTACCTATCCAACCCTGATGTAACATTTACTGAAGACAACAGAAAAGCTTTGATTTCAGGTCTGAAGAAGTAATGCATACCCAAAAGGCTGGTTGTTTTTTGCTGGCTGGTTTAATAAAAGATATTACATATTCTTACAAGGTTTCCCCAATGTACCTTTTCGCCATTCCTTCTACAGCAATACAAGTAAAGCTGTGCTTGACATATAGAGACTCAGGATTAAGGACCTATGCCCCCTTAGAAGTGCTCTTTTTGGATTTGAACATCTGAATATTCTTAAGCTCTGAATGCAATACTAAGTGCAAATGGTGTGCAAATAAACATATAAAATCCTAGAGAAGCTTCTCAGTTAATTCAACTGCAAAATGAGTTCCTCAAAGATTGTTCTAGATATCAGTATCTTGTTTTAAGTATGGTGAAACACAGAATTATGTTTTCAGCACATTTACATTTTAGCTAGAGTTCTGTCCTTAGTTTGCCACACTAAAATTAGACTGAGAATTATCATTTCTGTTTTCATCAACTAGATTAACTATTAGCAGTCATATTTTCATGTCTGAGCTTTCCCAAAAATACACATTTATGTTCTGTGCAACTACTCTTATGCAAATATCACCAAGAGGAATTAATTGTTATGTGTTCCTCTCTCACACCCCCAGGGCAGAGCTTGTCAGATACCAACAGGCTGAGCACAGCAGAAGTTCAGTAACAGAAACCTCCACTTTACAGATTGCTAGGTCCCCACAGATTTCAGCTCCAAGACACTGACCATGTGTCCTCTGCTGACAGCAGCAATGCCTCAAGTGAGAGTGCTTGGCGATCCCCACCACTGTCCCCTTCAAGGATTTGCTTGTGCTGGCTCTTTTTATCCTCTTTTAGCTTTAACTTGGCTCATTTTGATGGACGTGTGTCAGGGACTGACTGTCCAAGTAGCTCAGAAATCAGGTCCCTAAGACAATAATCTCTAGCAGTCGGGTAGCAACAGCCCTGAAAGTGGGCCCTTCACCACTCTCCTCTGCAGTCGCCAGAAGGTGAGTGGTGACCTAATCATTGAATATTTTGACTGTCTTTTCCCTTCTTCTAATATTTTTGCCTTTGAATCCTCTTTAGCACAAGAACAACAACTGGTAGTTTAGTGGCAATGTGTGCTATGGAACAGACATATGAATTTGTATAGGAAGGAATATAAAAGGAAATATTCAGTCTTAGAATATGGAGGTTTTATTTTTCCAGGCATTAGTGAGATTATCCAGCTATGGAGGAGGACTGTTTTCATGCTCCCCCTGAAATTCTTTTCTTCAGCTCATTGAGCTTCTGACTCATTCATTCTGTGCAAAACAGAGTGATTACAGATTTTAAAAGCCTGTATCTTTATTGTTTTGTGTGTTCCTTTTTTTAAAAAAAAGTTTTTGTTGTTGTTGCTAAGCCAAATGGGTAAAAAGAATGATTTCTTTAATCTATCTTTTAGTCCAGAGCTCATTATGGGTAAATTTCAAACAGTATTTCATAATTTTTAAAAGATGAAGCCTTATTGTCTGAGGTGTAAAAATGTGTGCCTTAATAAAAGTGTCCTTCCCTTTTTTCTGTAGGAAAATCTGACATCCTGCTGCCTGGAGATCAGAGGAACTCGGATTTCTTTCTCCTTGACTAGCACAAGGGCAGACCTACATAGAGACCGGCAGACACTTCCTTGGGAGAAGCTGGCAGCTATGGCATAGGGAAGAACAAAATGCTTGCTTACCACCTCTGGGAAAAAAACCCAACAAACACAACAAAACAAAAAATCCAACAATTAACACCAAAAACCACCCCCCTCCCAAAGCAAAAAAAAAAAGGCACGGAGAAAAGAGAAAATTAATGTTTTGTCAAAGCAGCATTTTCCAGGCCCCACTACGTTTTTTTAGACAGAACGAGGTGAGTGGGCAAGTCATGGCAGCATGTGATGGTCCCATCGGCCTTCTGCACTGGGGTTTGACTGGCAGGTCAGCACAGGGATGCCAGGGAAGGAAGCTTATTGGCAGCACTGGTTAACAGATGCACAATAATTCTCTCTGTAGGTTTTCTGCCTCTGAACAGAGGTCACAACCAGGTGAAAGGGATGTGCAGTGCCAACTGCTTTGCAGCAATCTGATGCCAGCTGCTTGAGCTGGAACTGCATTGCCCTGCAGTGCACTTCAACTGTGGCTCGTACCTGGAGAGAATGGAGCAGGACAGAGAGTCCATCTGTTCTCCATTTTATCTCCTTTCTCTGACCATCTCTTCCTTCCTCATCTTCTCCTCATCTCTCTTATATCATTCCTGGTTCTTCTTACGTTGAGTGGCTGTTGAGAAATCACATAGCTGATCTTGGCAGTGTCTTTATCACTGAGGTTGTCTAGGACTCCTGAGATCTTTCATTATTTAGTGAAAAGTTTCAACATCTTACATCAATTTTTAATTGTATAACAATGCTAAATACTTCACACCATCTTAGCACTTTCATTAGGGGTTCTCTGACTATTTTCAGTGAGGATGGCAGGATTTCTACAATTTCTAACCTTCCTAATGCACAGCTGAACTGAGGCAAAATCATGCAATTTGTCCATTCCATGAAACAGTTTATCCAAGATCACACTGGACTCCAGAACCTTTATCACTTGTCAAATTGAAGTTGTAATAAGATAATAGTTCTACAAAGTAACATTAACATCTCTCTTCATTCAAAACAGTCTAATAAAAAGTATGCAAATGTTTAACTTGCACATGAATTGCATGATCCTGAGGTAGCCACGCTAGGAGACAAGTCACCCTTCTGAATTGGAAAGAGTCTGCACACTCTCACATCCGCCAGCACAAACTTGTCCTCCCTCTTCAGTAACACTGAAGCATGATGACACCAAAGCTTTGTCCCAATAAATATCCCCAGGACAAGGCTGCTTACAAGTCTCCCATTCACGCAGTTCTCTAAATATTCACTGTCATGAGCGATATTTCAAAGGCATAACAGTAAGAAAATGTGTACTATTTAACAAGGTTGAGCTAAATGCATTTCTTTTGCCCTGTGCTTGAGATGAAAAGAAACCAGGGAATTAAATAAGGAAGTTGGGGGCCCATTTTATGGCACTGTATGTGACTGCAATAGGGAGAATGGTAATTGCCATTGGTGTGTGATATCCTTTAGCAACCTGACTCAGAGATTATCTCTGCATCTTAGAGTGTCAGTGTTTTATAAAGCCTGCAGGCACATCAGTCTTCAATAAGAGAGCTCACCCCATTAAAGCATTTAAAATTAATTTTAATCCAGGGAATTCAACTCCTGCCTTTAAACCTTTACAAACAAGTTTAAAGCTGCCATGTGTCATAAATTCATGGTGGTCTGTAGAGGTTTTTTTATAAGCTGAACAAAGGATAAGAATTACATAGGGGATTCAGCAAGGCCCAGTTGGTGTGTATAGATAATACACTTAGAGAGGAGTTCTTTATACTTTTTATAATAGCTACTGTATGTATAAAGTCCACAGGAAAATGTCACTGTGATAACAACTATCCTTTAAGTCAGGCATGTCATAATGAATAGACAGTGCTGCTCCTTTATTTGTGTGACAATAAAAGAGCAAAATAGGTATCCTGTCCCATAGCCAGCCTCAAATTACAGCACATTGCAAGTGAAGTGTTCCATATAACAGGATGCTGAAATTTGTCCTGTTCTGCTGCAAAATAAGGGAAATTCTGCTGCTTGACTTCTCACGCGCCTTCTTACTGAAGTGTGTAAATAAATATTGCATATTCATAGCTTTAAGATGAAAAAAATGTCAGCTCTTTCCCATTTAACTTCACAATCATGAGATATTGTGATGACAAAGGCTAATACGCAGCCAGTACCTAACTGACCAGGCTTTGTCTTCCAGACTGTTCCAATTTTCTTCCTCTTTGGCTTCATACAGTAAGGCAACATTGACTCCCACCTCTTCTTTGTCAAAGACTCTGATGTTCACTACCTGTTATGCTTCAAGCAAGTACTCAGTGCGTTCACTGCTGCTATTTCATTCTGTAAGCACACCACAATGGTATTGAGACTCTTCCCTGGAGCTGGCACTCTGAAACTGCTGCTTACTGAGCTGCCCCTGTGACCCTGCCGTGTTGCTGTGCTATTTGGCATTTGTGCCCTGTTGCACCATCAAGTCTCAGGCTGAAGCATCAACTGCTCATGGGACACTGCTTGCCATCCCATCAGGTTTGCTGATCAAACTCAGTGCAAGGATTTGGACCCATGCTGCAGAGCTGAAAAGTGAAGTGAAAGCTAACAGCCTCCCAGCCCTGCGCTAAAAGTAGTAGTAGTGTTTTTCAAATGGGAACACTTCAATTCTAGAAAGAGCAGCTGACATGAAAGAAGATAGGAATCTCTTAAACCTGCTTCCCTGGAGAAATCTTAAGTGAACCCTTATGTTCATTTATTTTCTGTTGGTATTTACATGCTGACTCCAGTCATAATTAAACTGCAAATTCCTTAGGGCAGAGACTAGCCTTTTGTTCTGCGTTAATTAGCAGTTTATGCAACAAGGCCTCTGTGACTTGACTTCTGAGCAATATAAAAATCAATGTGTTATATTTTTCAGGTTTGGGGGAGGTTCTGGCAGCCCTCACACAGAGAAGAAGATTGACAGCTGGTTGAGAATCATAATGGATGCACATTAGTGGAATGCTGCTGCTAAAATGATAAACAGTTATGATTCTGTTGATGTTAAGACTTGAATGATCATATTAAGGATTTTGAGTTAGTAGTCTACTGTGATCTAGTCACTCCCATCTCTCCAGGCTTTATTTCAGACTGTCTGCACAGTCAATAAAGGAACAATGCATGGATTTACTTTCAATTCATATATTCAGTGTTTTCTGGAGTAGTTAGGGTGAAAAACATATTTATTTTCCTAAGTTAAAGCTTGGATTCCTGGGGGATTCCAGTGGGCTGCTAAATTTGTAATGGCTGCCAGGAGCAGCTACTGACCAACTGTCTGCTCTTCTGGCTCAGGTCTCCGTGTCAGTCAGAAAACAGTAAATATTTTCCACAAAACTTTACAAAAGAGCTACAAGAACTTCTCTGAGAGGAAAAATAAATAAAATAAGACATATTTCAAATTTTCCGTGCAATACTAAAACTGATTCTGAACACTGGAAATGTTTCAATTGTTTAACTGGTTCCTAAGAAAAAGTGAAAGAAGGAAATACACTATGTGAAAATTTTCTTTTCAAAGTCAGTTTTTCATTAAAACTTTTAAATCATCTGTATTTGTGACAAATAGAAAACACAAGGGGATTTAAGTTATTGTTTGTATAATATGTCAGATTAAGAAATTTAGAGCTTTTTCAGAGCATCAGAGAAATCTTAGGAATTCACAAACTGTCACCAGTCTCATTAATCACTCTGGATTTTTAAGTATATATTTATAACCATGCTAAACAATTAAATCAAAGTTAAGGCCAAAGCTTGCCTGTGAATATGTGTATGCAGTATCCATTTAAGTTAATGTGAGGATAAAATTTAGCTCTTAAGCCTTTTAACTGATAAAGTTCTAAAATAGCTTTATAGGCAAGAATTTCCTGGCAAGACTAGAGTTTTGTAATTCTAAAAGCATGCAATCATATTTCAATGTAAAGTAGCATATAAATATCATGCCACATCTTGAATTCTAGCCAAACACAACACTACATCAAGCACGGCTCAGAGGCGCTATATACAAAATTAATGCTTTGTCAAGTTTCTGTATTGGTACCTAAGAAATACAGAAATTTGCACATACATACGTACCATTGTACGAAATTGAAAGCTGCTTTTGTCCTTTTTGTCTCAGTTATAAGCTGTTTTGCTAAAAGGAATATAACATTTAGCTTTTAAAGTCACAACAGGATGTAAGTGGAGAGCATTTCAAGGAGAGTTTTATGCCTAAGGCCAGGTTCTGATTAACTTACTGCCACTGTGTAGTGTTATATCCCTCCTATGTCACATGCAGCTCAGTCAGTGGGTTTCTAGGAGTCAAGTGAAGTACTTATAAGTTTAAGTAGCACAGAAGTTTTTATAAAAGCGTTTTATCCCTGCCATCGCCCTGTCCCCATTAAGTCTCAAAACCTGGTGAGAAAATTGAACACATCAGGAAGTAATAATATAATTAATCTTGGAAACCTTTTAGTTCTTATTTGGTTATTACACTCAGCCTATGTATACTTGTCCTTATTTAACATTGTATACACTATAACTTCTCATTTTCTCTCCCAAACATGAAGTTCAGTGTTATGCATTGCTGGAGCTCCATCCTGGAGGAAAAGTTTAGCAGTTCACTCATGGAGCCAGTGATTTCTCTATAGATGGGATTTGAAGACAAGTGCTTAGTGACTGATGCAATGAACAATGCAGAAGTTGGGATGTAGCACTGAGGATGATGTTGTCATAGTGATAAATCAAAGCCATTTCTGTAGCAACACTCTGCACAGATGTTCATGTCTCTTGTTGCAGCCATAGAAGAGGACTTTGTGGCAGTCAGGGTAATAAGAGCTCAGACTACTGCTTTATCTGTAAGAATGGAAAACAACAGAAGGCATAAGACCAAATGGGAATGAGCTCTGAGGCCAAAGAGAGTATCTGGTAGAGTACCTTCAGATAAATGAGTTTTCTTTCCTTGACACAGATTATCTGGTATATGTTCATATTGTGGGCCTGTATGTAAGATCACTGAAAACACTTATAATGCCCACAGTTCAGCAGTTAAGAATCCTGGAGAGAGAAGAAGACAAAGGCAAGGGATATCAGTGGAATCTGTCTGGGCTGTAACTAACTGGGGAAGAGAGGCATTACTGACGAGATCTAAAGAGGTCACTCAACTCTGATGCTCAATTAGCTCCTTCAACTTGAGCCCACCTATCACTTGGGTGTCAGACTCCCTCAGATCACTGCCTAAACTTCTCAGATAAATCAAAGCTAGTGACAGCTACCTAGTACTACTCACCAGTGCTTCCAGTGTGGCTTCAAAAATGGATCTGCTGTCTGTGCAGAAGCAGAGGATAGAGGACGGAGTGGACCACTGGAAGTAGTCTCTCCCAACTCATCTGCTCAAAGCAAGATCAGGATTTTGCTTAGTCAATCTTTGGATATCTTTATGGGTGGAATGTCCACAACCTTCCTGGTCTCCTGTTTCAATGACTAGCCTCATGGTGAAAATATTTTTTATGTGTCCAGTTGGGAATTACCAGTGTTACAACTTGTGCCCATCAGCTCTCCTTCCACCTTGCCTCTCTGAGAAGAGTCTGGCTCTCTCTTCTTTATACTTTTCCTTGAAGCAGCTGCCGACAGCAGTAAGATATGCCCTCTGCCTTCTCATATGGAGAACAGTCCTTGGAAGCAACAGGGCAGGGGACTGAGTCTAATCACCTCAGACATCCTCAACTGTGCCATCTCCACTAGTAAATCAGAGCCCATAATGCTGCCAGTGGGGAAATATCACCTTGTTGCTTCCACTCTGTTTACTGAAACAGGCGACTTATGAGCCTGCTTTGTAAACTAATACTTTCTTAAAACAGAAGGGCCCTTGTGCCAATGATCAAGTTCTTATTCTAGACACAACTTATTCAAGACACAGAACAACTGCTAGCTTTTCCATCAAATGGTAAGATGTCATGGTTTGAGATAGCCCTAAAATCCAATCCCCTAGTCTAAGCCCCCTCCCACATCTCAACCTAATGTGAGATGGGTTTTTCCAGACAAAACACACCAGACTCAGAATGGGGAAAGGGAATATATTACAATGACTGTACAGATAAATACCATATCACATTATACACATGATCACAATATCTCTACCATGACATATAGTATTTACAATGGATCAGATCTCCTCTCCCCTCCAAATAAAAGTCCAGGAGGGAAAGAAAGACAGATCCCTTCCAGTCCTTAAGCAGCATCTTCCAAGGCAGCAGGTTTCTTCTTCTCATCTCATGTATGCAGCAGCTGTGACTGGCTTTCTGCCAGCATCCACGAGGGAGGTATCCAAGCCTCTCTCGGCCCCATCGCCTCACAACCGAGGGGTCTTCTGTGGTCTTCGTCACCCCAGACAAGGTCGTTTCACCACATCATATCACGAAGACACGGGGCGGGGGGTGTCTTCGTGACGGTCTGGTATCTCCAGGAGATTCAAGCTCCTGCAGGGCCTCTGTGCCCTGTTCTCAGGCTGCCACCGTGGCAGCAGTGCGAGGGGGGAGCCAAGGTCACCCCCTCTGCATTCCATCTGGCTGTCCCGGTCCAGCTCCGGGACATCTTTGAGCTTCTTAGCTCCTCTCTCTCCGGTGCTGCTGTACTCCAAGGCTCCTCTCAAATAGGAGTCCATCTATTCCTCCTTTCTCGGAGGTCTCAAGGGAGTTTTGGGGTCTGGTATTCAGTCTTACCCCAAACTCTGTAGCTCTGGCCCTCTCTCTCTCTCTCTCTCCCTTTCCAGGAGTCCTTTCTGCGATGCTGCATGTCTCTGTTGCTTCTCCGGTTCAGGTCTTATCTGTCCTGGCTCTGTGCCACTGTTTCTCTGGTCAGTGCCGGCTGCTGCTCTGCGCCCATGGAGAAAATATCTCCCGGCATACTACAGACACTTAGTGCAGTCTAGCACTGTTCCAGGCCTTTGCAGTCCCCCCAGCCGGGGGCTGGGAGGGGGCCAGAGGCCCCAAGGGGCTCAGAGCCCCTTCCTCGTGGCTCACAACATGGCCACTTCTCCTCAACCACCAAAACTACAACTCATCTCTTCCGGTGAGCTTGTGATATGTTTACATTTTTGCAGGAGCGCCCATTGGGCAAAACTTCAAAACATCCAGGGGTTTCCACCCCTTGGGGCCTACCACTTTTCAGCCTCTGGGGGAAAAACCAAGGTCCAAACCACCACATAAGAAAAGCAAACAATTGATTCCCATAATTTCTGCCATTTATTTCTAAAAGGCGTAGTACAAAAAATCTGTCCTTCAGTGAAAAGTTAAAGCAGATTTTGATTTTTGATTGTATTTTCTCTTCAGAAAAGAGAGGTTTTTTGCATTCCTGCTTTTGTAAAACAGTATGCACCAACACACTGGCAGCCCTAAAACATAAAATAATGCTGGATTTTTTTCTGGTTCTCTCTTTGAAAGAGCAGTGTCTTCTTGAAGAAGCTTCTATCAAACACAATGGTCACAGTTGCATTCCATCTTCCAAACACACCTATCTATTCTAGCATTCAATATTCAGAACACCATAACTTCCTTAAGCAAATGGAGTTAATTTTATGGAACAAATGAAAGTTCTCTACTGATTAATAAGTTAGTTACTTTGGAAATTTGTCTGCCAATTTACCTCCTTTTGAATACCAAGGCATGGAGGTTTTGCTTCATCTTTCACCACTGTTTACTTAAGAATGGCTTCATTCCATCAGTTCCACTGAGGTTTTCTTGTCTAATTCCACTGAAAGTGAGAAAAAACCCCACATGTTTATTGAGTCTGAACGCTTGTGCAAACAACCACAGATGAGGATTCATGCTATATATATAAACACACACACAGAATATGCAGAGAAAACTTTTAAAAAGGGCTAGGATAAAATTGCATTTCAATAAAGTCCAGGTTAAAAAAAACTTTACTTAATAAAATTTGTTTGGATAACATTCAGTTTTAGTATTTCTATTATTATACATCTTTTAAAAAGACTTTTCAGAAGGTCTGATAATTAAAGAAGCTATAGAGCCCCTGCATGCTAGTCCCAGCCCAACTCACACATCTGGCCCACTTATGACTTGGGACATTCATAGATTTGTTATTGTTATGCAGACATGTATGTCATACAGCTACTGATTTTCTTTACTGTTTAAAAACCATGCAAATGTTTCTGAGAAGGACACTTTCTGGTGGCTTGCTCAGTTATGTCCCTGGTCTCACTGTTCCCTCAGAATCCAGCTTGATCAGTGTGTTGTCTCAGATTGCACAGTTGGTTTAAGAACTCTTCCCTTCCTCACCTTTGGCTGCTCATTTCCATTGCTGGACAGCAGGTCACTGTCCCCTCAGCAGAGCTGAAGCAACAGTTACATCACTGAAATAACCCAAGGGTTATTTTAAAACAACTTTGTGTGTTGGTGGGGGTTTTTTTTTTGGTTGGTTTATGGTTTTAGATGCAGTTTACTGGCTGGAGCACCTCCACAGAATTAAACCAGCACAGCTGAGGAAGTGATTGGTTAGAGTTACGGGGCAAGAATAAACAGCAAATGCAGGGACCTCTTAAATCAGCTGCCACCAGAAAAAACAGTTCCTGTAACTGCATCGTTATGTGATGTGTTGGGGGAGTAGAAGAGTATTTTTATGAATATAACTGCAGTGATTCATGTGTTTGGTGTTCTGGAATGTGTTGAACATATGGTGTTGCAGGTTTTATGTAAGTGACCTTGCAAGTTTGTATTTTTAAACCTATTATGGAACAGCTAATGAACAGGTTCTGATTTCTCCTTCCTACTGGTATAAATCTTGAGCTTCTGGTAAGCACACTGTTTGGGACAGATCTCACAACCATTCCTGTAGGAAAAGAATTTCTTCCATCCCAATGGAAAGAGGAGCTCTCCACAGCACCTCTTGGGAGATTTTTGATGCTAGCATATGTTACTTCGTTTTTTCTCCTATAGGGAGAAGCGATGTGAGCCATGATAGCAATGAAGAGATATACTATATACAAATCTTAACATTTTCCAACAGCACAAATAAACTAGGCATCACTCTACTGTTCTTATTCCTTGACAGATATAAGACTCTGATTACACCAGTAATTGATAGGTTACCAGGGAGCATTACTGAATCCAGAAAGTCCCTCATCCCTGTGTTGGTGGACGTTTCTACTGGGGGATTCTGGCTTGGCATGCAGAGGTGCTGTGCTGAAGAAAAGAACTTGGTCTGGATTTACTAATTACCTTATTGACCACCTCAGTAAAAAACTGGTGTTGACACCCAAGGGCCAACTGAACTTTTCTCCTGAGTTTTTGTTTATCAACAGAGACCCAGCGTGTCATGGCACAAAGCCCTTTTCACAGGGACCATAAAGGCACTAACAGCACATTGTATTGCACTGAAATTCCTACACTAGGTATTTAGTGATTACATACTGTGCTTAATTGGCTTATAAATAGTGCCCTAAAAGTGTGATAACTGTATTATTTTAAATCATAAATAGTTAATTCTAAATCTTACATCAAATGGTGTTGAAGGCTTTTAAGTCAAAGGCCTCAATTAGTATTTTGTGGAGTTCTGGACTGCGTTTGCTGACACATATGGTTTGCAGGGCCTCAGATGCAGAAATCGATCAGAGTAGCTCTTCCAAAATAATTATTCCTCTGAGCCATTCTTCAGGCACTTATCCAAAATGTAAATGAGCATGTTCCAGAATAATTACTCTACTTACAAAGCAGAGTAAATATCCTAAAATGAAATAATTTCTATTCCGAATTAGATTTTCTTTATAGAGAAGTCATTCTGTAATATAGGAATAGCAAGAAAATATGTAGTGTATGTGAAGATTTTGATTACTCATATAATTCTTCTGTCAGTAATTTCTCTAAAAGGCCTTATATTTCTTCATTCGTAAATTGTGTGAGGTTGCTACAATCACATTTACAAAGCTAGATGATTATGTCAAATGTATTTGTACCAAGTAAAAAATAAATTGAGTTTTAGTCCCCAGGTTTGCATATTTACTATGGAGATAAGGATTTTTTTTTAGTTTGAGTACAGCACATCCAACATAATGAACTAGTTTACTTGCTTGAATGATAAATTGACTAAGACCCCATTTAGTTGAACATTTATTTCCGTGGCATAGTGAGTTCACATGTCCTGTCTCCCCATCCGTATGCTCTCCCATCGTACAGTTGCAGAGTGAATCAGGCTGAGAAACTGATAACCCAGAAAAACACCCAGAAAAAAATATACCTTTTTAATCTGTATTAATTCCTCACTCCACTTTGGGAGCCTTATTTGGCATCTCACACAGTTGTAGCACATGTGATGTACAAAGGGAAATGAATGGCAGACTGACAATAACGATCCATCTTTCTTCTATTTTCATGGAGCCTTCCACTGCTTTATCTAAAAGTAGAAAACTTTATCCTGTTAAAGATGGTAATGAATAATTTCCAAAGCAAAAATAAGTGTGTGTGTGTGTGTGTGTGTGTGTGTATTCAGTTGTTGTCAATCACTCCAAAGGTGTAGTTGTGAAACAGGATCACATCCCTTCATTAGCTTTCAGTATATATATTAATTAGTGTTGTGTTTAAAAATACGTTAGCTTTTATTTGTTTTCCTATAAGATACTATGCTGACTTGTCAGGATTTTAATTTCTATTCCCAATGGCCTCTCAGTGTTTGGTTCAGGTCCCTACAGGTAGCATGGCCCACTTGAAATTATATTATAACACCACACTTCTAATTATTTGCATGTAAAATTAAAATGCAAGAGAATAATTATGCCAAAAATGTTCTCTTGTCTAGACAAAACCTTTTAAGTTTGTCAGGATGAGGGAAGGCCTCTGTATTTGTCTCCAAGAAATTCTGCACACTTACCAGGCAGAACAAGCACCCCAAGGACAGTGCCTCTTAGACAAGTCAGACCTGATGATTATCCCCACATATGCACCAAGACTATTAGTTTTTGATAGTGTCAGACTGATTACTCACACATAAGGTCAACATGTTCTGGCTTGTGTTGGCTTTACTTCATACCTGACTTTTGCATCAAAAATTACTGTTTATTATTAATCAAAGTCTTCCTCAAACAGGCCAAAACTTTTAAGTGATAAAAGACAACTGGTCTGGAAATACATGGATATATCAGGTCTAGTCCCAGTGTAAATCTAATCTTCAGAGAAGCCTTTTAGATAGAAGACGCCTTCTTGAAGGCATCTGGCTAATTAAAGAGCTGAAATTCAAGCAGCTACAACCTTAGAAAATGCTTTGTGAATGTCAGGGCATATCTTTGTGCATGTGCCAAATTTTTGAATTTATAACTTTTCTCTTTCCAGGGATGTGAATGTGAAAATGTGTAATAAGTAAACCTTGAGCCAAGCAGAAATGAGATAGACAAAAAAATTTGGCTAACCCAAGACACTTTTTGATATTTCTCTCCAGAAGACATCTATAAAGCACTATATTTTAGGACCAAGGCTTTTTATCGTTCCTAAAGTGTTAGCAGGAAGATCACAGTAAAAAGCTGGGCCCAATAAATCGTTACGAAAAATCACTACTCAGCAGAAACAGAAGCCAAATGAAAAATAGGACTATCATCATTTTATTAAGAATCATATTTTTTAAAATACCTGCCAGGCAGTGCTTCTCTTACTTTTACCCTAAGACTTAATCCTAGTTCTGCACACAGTTATCCCCAGACAAGCACACACAAACACTTACAGACAGCTTTATTTTAATACGTATACATACTCTGAACAGCAGAAATTTTACATGCCATATCTTGTGAAACATATTTTGTCTGCAAGCTTAAGCAATCTTCCCAGGAATGTGAGTACAGACTGTGTAGTTACTTCCATGACTATGAGATATCATGAACTGGGTCAAATGATGGGTACCAGTGGTCCAGGGTGCAGGAATCATGGGCCTGATGTGCGTGCATGTGGCTGTGTTACGGAGGCATCTCAGGGCACCACTTGTCACATGCTGGGAGGGCAAAGAAGGGAAAGCTGTACTGCTGGTCTATGAGATCCCCCGTGGAGACACGATGATAACTGGGTAACTAGATAGCTGGCTCCTTTCCAGCTAACGAATGCTGAACACCAGCTGCAGCCTTGAAGTAGGGAAGTAACCATGGCACTACCTTTTATGTGCATCATGTTGGTTCGTTCAGGCAAGAGATCATCTATGTACAAACACAGGGCTGACAATTTCTGACCTTTAAATCATACCAGAAAACCCTGTTCCTGCTCTGTCCTTTTGTAGGGAGTTCTTGAAGGAAAAGACAACCCTCTGGCCACATGACATTTGAGAGCATGGACTTTGCAACAGCGTCTGAATGTGACCCAGAGTGATGAGACATTAGATTATCTAACAGACAGGACTCACTTCTGAAGGGAATAAGAGGTAGAATTTGAAGTTGTCTTTCTCCTGTGAGGGTGAGACGTCAGTAAGTAACAGTAAAGAAAAAGGCTGAGAATGTACTTGGGAAGCAACGATTTTCCAGACAGATGCTAGGCCTGGATGACAGTGGTATTAATTACTCTTGTTTATTTGATGGCCATCTACCCTGCTTCTTACAGCAATACGTGGGTCTTACAGTTGTTTCACATTGCTGTACCATTCATTGTCACACTTCCACAAAACTGTGGTCAACAGTAAGCACGGTAGAAACTTCCTGCTCTATGATAGGAGTCACAAGAAGGTACTATTACAAGCTGGGCTAAGATGTAAGGCAAGATTTAGGGTTCAGATCCTCCAAAAACCTCAAATGTATATGACCAAACCTGCAATTTTAGATTCTCGTTTAGGTACTGTGAAGTGAAGGAAAGGTAGATTGTGGACTTCATGGATATCAGTAGCAACAGTCTCTGAAAAAAAACCCTGAAGCATTCTGATAGATACACAGCTTAACTTAAGAAGCTGAGAAAAGTTAGACCATATTCTTCTCCCCAGCCCACACACACATTTGGTAGGCCAGAAGTCTTGTAGCCTGAACCACAAGCAACTAGTGGGAAAGGCAAGGGAAGGAGTTGGACTGGAGAAATGATTGCAGCTGGCTTGCCTAGACAAACAGAGAAAAGTGAAAAGGGGGAGACAGCTGTGCTGATAGAAAGGCTGTAGAGAAATCCAGAAATACCAATATGATAGCAGAGTTAGCTGTCCCCAGGCAGGTTTACCATTAGAAAAATCAGGTGAAAATTACACTCCATCAAAAGCTGAAGCAGGGGAAGAGTTCCATGCCACAACCATCTCAGAAAAAGTTCTCCCTACCAGCATTCAGATTGAAAAAAATAAAGGACAAAACCAAACCTGAAATGCTATGAGCCAAGAGATATTATTATTTGACTACCTTTCAGTTTGCTTTGTACCTTCACTTCTATCCTGCTGGAGTAGGTGAGGCACAAACTTCATAGGGTTCCTCGAGAAAAGAAGACACCACAAGTGTTTGTGCTGTTTGCGTGGGGAACATATGGTAAGGTGGAAAGATGGAGCAAAGCCACCCAGGGAGTACATTTGCGGGGGCTCTGCAAGCAGTATCACACTGCTGCCAGAGTGGCAAATACCTCAGGGCAGTTTAGTTTGGGCCCTTTGCCCAGTCCCTTCCATCAGCCTTCTTCCCTTCTCCTATCACAGTGGATGAAGAGTCCTGGGTCTGCAGAGATGACCTAAAGGGGCAGTCTGGAGATGATATCAAATTGTGTTACTTCTGATTTCTCTCACAGCTGTTGTGGCTTGTTCCTCTGTTTGCTTCCAAGCCAACAGAAGCCTCACCTGTTGTCAGTATTCAGGCTCTCAAGCTCTTTAAGCTCTTTGCTGAAAGATGCTCCCCAAGTGTCAGCTCCAGTCATGCCTGAGCCACCAGTGAAGGTGCAACCCCAATAATAGTATGCAGAAATTCTACTGAAGTGATAAATACTTGAACGATTAATCATTAGTCATCTGATTCACTCTGATAAACTAAACTAGAATAGCATTGCTATCTTGATTCAGGCTCTGAAACAAAGTACGTTGTTGCAGCACCTAAAGGCAAGCAGCTGTCCCATGGTCAGCCCCCCGGGTTTCAGTTTGTCTTGCCATCTGACTGCCTTGGTGACACCTAGGCACTACCATTTCCTAGGCTTTCCTGGAGACAAATCCTAGGATCTGTCATTTCTAGACTGCAAAGTAACCCGTTGCCCAATGAAACCCGGAGCCCAACTTTTAGTAATAATGTGTTTGCTAACAGTCTTCCAAACAATGTTACTGTAAGTATTTTCTCTGTACACTATTAACAGACACCTCCCACAAAGCCAATAGAGATCTGGTAAATACAATAACTGTGCTGATGACTGACTAATGAAAGTGAGAGCCAAGTTATAATGGCACCAGCTTTTGAGAAACTACCAGCAGCAAACACGATTATTGCTTCCTGACGTTTCATTGTGTGAATCCTGCTGACTACCGAGATTGGTAGGGAATTGGATCATATGGATAGCTGGACTATGCTGCCACCTCTTCCCTCCCCAGTTGCAGCAACCTCAAGTCTCAAACTTCTGTAAAAATAAGGAAAGATCCTGAGCACTCCCTTAGAGCAGTCAAAATGCTGCAGTCTATGTGTGTATTTAAATATATATGTGTGGGTATGAAATTGTGCCTGTAGTAGGGACAATTATATCAGCACTGTAACAGGAAGGTAGATGGCCTTTCTTGTTTGAGTACAAGTAGTCCTTTAAGTAATAGCATGGTTGTGTAACAGCATGGAAATTTAAAGCTGATCTCTGTTTGCTCTAACAAATGTAAGGCTGGCACCCTGTCAGTTATGACTCAAGCAGCACATTATAACACTTCAACCATATTGAACTGTGCGTCACAAGAAGACTTATTTCATACACTGCTTTCTTACTTATGGAGGAAGCAAAAGTAGCAGGATGGATTTGTTTTTCTAGTGAGCTGTGGGTTTCCATTTGCTTTCACTGAAATGTATTCTAATGTGATACAACTGCCAGACTGGCTTTCTTACAAAAACACCTTACCTGAGGAACAGTGCTGCTTCTAGAGAGAACTATGCTTTACACAGTATTCTCTATTGTAAGCATTGATGAGGTAATGAGATCATAAAAATCAGCAAAAGTAAGATATTTAAGGGTATTAATTTCACTGTTGATGAATGTGAGGAAAATAACTCCCTCTGTTTTTCTCTCTACTTTTCTGCAGAGAGGTCAACAGTTGCTGTTACTGAAGACCACTGAATAAGCAATGGAGATGGAACAGCTGTGATTTCATCTTCACTTTAGCCCTGTGCAATAATATTGCCCCATCCTTCATAAAGCTTTGTGATAGTCCAAAACATGTAATACTAGCAGTTTACTGTGTTGCTTAGAGTTTGGTTTTGTTTTTTTTGGGGGGGTTTTCTGTTTGTTTGTTTGTTTTTGTTGTGGTTTTTTTTTGTTTGGTTTAGTTTTTTTGGTTGTTGTTGTTGTTTTGGTCAGTTGGGGTTTTTTTGTTGGATTCTATCTTAATCTTTATTTCCAGAATTAGGCAACTTTTCATATTAAATTTTATCCTGAATAACTAATATTTTTTATTCATTCATGTATTGTCATATTTTTAAAATACCTTTTTCTCTTTTATATTGTGGGATACGACACTCATGCATGTCATAACTGGCTGCTTAATCTGGTGTTCGGTTCAATACACAGTTAACACTTTTTTTCCCCAAGAGTAGCTGAGTAGGTATCCTCCTTTCTTCTCCCTTTGTTCTGACAAAGGCTCTTTCCCTCTCTCCCTCTAATGTAGCTCCCTGCTAGGCTACCAAAATATGGGAGAGGAAGACAAACTTTGTGATTTCTATTTTGCTTAAGTGCTTGAAGCAACATTCTGTGGGTAGTGAGTTTCCGTTACCCTGTTTAATCTCTCACCAGATTCCACTTCACCTATGGAAATCTTACAAACAGCAACAGGATACAAGCCAAACTACAGAGCTTGTCATCGGCATCAAGAAACAAGTAGTCTTATCCAAAAGTACTATTAACTAAATTTGAGTCTCCTTTTGTTTTTAAACTCATTATGCATCATTGCCAACACTCATACAGAAATCTTATTCTCTGAACGCCTGAAATCTTAAATCTCGTTAAATTAGACCTAGATACAAAAGGGACAGGTGTTACCTTTGACAATGGAATTTCTGGATCATATAGGTACTTTGGATATTTTTGTGTAAGCTATACAGCTACAAAGGAGATTACACTCTACTTCAGATTGTCAACAGTATAGCAGAAACACAGGTCTAAGATAAAACCACAGTTTTCACTACTTTGGAAATCAGTGAAAGAATTGTACAATTACCGTACGCCACACTGTTTTCTAATACTGGTCTGATGCACTTTTTTACAGTCCCAAGTAAATCAGAGTACAGGTAAATTACGCTAGAAATAAAAGTCAGATTATTAAATTTTCAGTATTATTGACTTCAGCTGAAGACTGTTTAAATCTGGGCTTTAACTTGCATTTAGAAATAGATTTAGCTGGGAAGTGGCCATTTTCCCAGTTGTCCACTCTGCTCAAAGTTTCAACCATAATAACAAAGAAGTTTAAATGGTTTTGACATCAAATTATCTGCCGCTGTAATTTCCAGCATGATATATTGTTTTATAGTTACCATTTACACAAAGCCACTACCAGTTTCTTTTTATGACTGTAGGACAAACCATTAACAGAGGTAATTCAGATATCTGTTCTGCTCAGTCACTGCTGAGACATGGATGGGATAGTTGTGGGTGCAAGCTGCCTAAGCTACCCCAGCTAAATTGGCCAGTAAGCACAAGCCTGAGCCTTTTCAGGAATTGTGTTGTAAACTTATTGGAGCTGGAGGTGTTCTTGTGCCTATCTAGTAGCTCCATTCAGAGATAATGATGTCCCAGACAAGCAAGTAGATAAGACTTAGTTGGACTGGAATTAGGGCTGACAGTATATTTCAAAGGCCTAATTGTTACAATCATTGCATAATGGATGCAGAAGTTCAAAAAAAAAAAAAAAGAAAGTAAAAAGCAGTGAAAGCTTTGACAACAGTTGATTGTCCAAGTGACTCAGGTGCTTCTCTTGCTTCTTTTATCTTTTCCTAGAGAGTCTTGTTAAGGCTGTAAGACAGCTCTGGGCTATGTCCTTTCAAATCACACCTACCAGTCATTCCTTCCTCACTTACTCATTATCTCATCACTCATCCACTCACATCTATCCATTTGCTAACGTCACTCACTACCTACTTAAAAATTATCTTTCCATCCACTTACTGAATAAGAGATTCAGATAGCTCAAGGAGTTTATTTTCTGTTTTAAACTTATTTTTCCACATTCCAGAAGATTTCCTCTCAGAGGTGAAGGTGCAGAAGCCTGTGGAACTTGGAAGGAGCTTGCTCCTGGCACAGTTTTCATTCCCCAGAAATGCCTAAGGGCATAGAGCTTTTGACCTTTTCTATTTTCTTCCCTGTTGCCACTGAACATAAGAAACTCCATAGGAGTAGGATGAACTTTTCTGCTTCCACAAGATTTCTCACTCACCACACTTATAAAGTATTTGCTGAGCTCTGAAATGCACTAGATCTAATTTGTCACTAAAGTTAGTCACAAAAATAAATCACAGCACTTTTTTATTAATTATTTTGGAGCACAAACACTTTCTACAGTGTGCCCTGCTCAAAATTATTTTATAGGCAAACTCCTAAACCTTAAAAATGAAACTTTTTTTGACTTTGAAACCCAACAACAGAATTTTTGGTGGTTAAAATTACAAATTATCTCTTATCACAAAGAAATTTCTAGTACTGAAATCACTACACAATTCCAAAAATAATTTAGATAATATTTCAGTTTACAGGGCTTTGTAACTTTATGCTTCTCTTTAACATTATGCATTTCCCCTAGACATAGAATATTCTCCGTTCTTTTTATTAGAAGTTTTCTAGCCATCACTGTTATTAAAAATACAAAGAACTCCAAACTTATCACAGGAAAAATTTTATGTTTAAGCCAATCTCATTCATTTTTGTTTGACTCTTCACTGCTGTGTTTGGCAACACTAAATAAAAATGCATTAAAACTTCACATTTTTCTACCAACAGCCTTGAAATACAACTTTCTTTTCTTTTTTTTTTTTTTTTTCCCCATTTCTAAATGCAAAAATCTTTCAAGGTTATGACAATCTCAGTTTTAACCCATCCCTCTCCACATAATTTTCTAGTGAGTTTAAAAATTATTTTTCATTTCTTGCTTCCAAAGGACTTATCTGAATAAAATGAACAGGAAGGAAAAATATCTGGCAGCATATTTGAGATTGAGAGGCATTTTCTTCAAGATTTAAGAAAATGAGAGCAAAAATCAAATTTGAATCAAGCAAGAGTGATAATTATGGACTTGCTGCCATCATTTCATCTTCCACTTGTAAAATGCAAATATAGTCCCACTGACTTGTTTAAAAGATCACACATCTGAATTACAAACTGGCATGTGCCATAGCCTTCTGAATAGTCATATTTGCTTGGGATCAGTGTATTGAGTGACTGAAGGAGATGAGTTTGTCACTGTGAATGTTGTCACACACTGTAAATCTGTTGACAAAATGCATTCATGATTACAGAGCTGGACCCCAGCTGTTTTATATTTCCAG
Source organism: Lepidothrix coronata (assembly GCF_001604755.1). Taxonomy (NCBI): domain Eukaryota; kingdom Metazoa; phylum Chordata; class Aves; order Passeriformes; family Pipridae; genus Lepidothrix; species Lepidothrix coronata. The sequence goes on along the minus strand of NW_016690558.1, from coordinate 149,603 downwards.
GTATAACATATATCTATATTTATGATTGCTTTAGATCATAATTTTGCTAATGGATCACATTCTGTGACCATGGGCAACATCTAAAGATGACTTACAGGTAGATAAAAGCAAGGCTTCTTTAAAAGGAAGAGGTAGATTATTCACACCTTCCTATTAGTGGCTAGGCTGTGTCATGAGTTTGGGCTGTGGTCAACAGGCTTTTGATTGCTGTGGAAATTTCCTCACAACACTGCCTCAGGTACACCATACAGGTGCCTCAGGTGGCCTAAGGGCAGAAGATAAGCTTATCTTTTGCAGCTTCATCTCGAATGTTCAACAGAAGGCCTTTTCTCCATCTATTTTTCCCATATTACCTGCTGACAAGTGGCAATTGTATTGTGTAGTACTCCCCTACACAACCCATAGGCGGATGGGCACAGCAAAGCTTGTATCCAGCAACTCCCTCTCTCTCACTGGAAGAAAATATATCAAAACAAACTGTCTGGTGGAGTCACTGGACCAGGTGGGCCGATCTGAGCACCTTTTCCTTCAGGTACCACCACCATTCTACCTCCGCTACAGCTTTGTAAGAGAGTTTTTAACTTCACCCTAGGACAAGAGCTGTACTTGCCTATAAATAATTTAAAAAAAAAGTCCACTAGATTTTCAAGGTTTTGGTTGTTAGTAATTTTTTAGTTCTGGAACAGTAGCAGGAGATACTGTTCCGATAATTTTATTTTGCTTTACATATCAGGACTACAGTAATATACCAAAATCTAGTAAACCATAGGCTGAAACTTTGAGGTAGCGAAAAGTTTTGAGTGAAGTCTATCAGATTGTCAAAGAGCCCCTAGCAGGACCATACGCTGACAGTCACAGGAGCCATACTGGAGGCTGTGTGGTGTGGGGAGCAGCATCCATCTGAACCTGAGCTCAGTACCTTTCTGGTCTCAGGCAGCAGGTAGGGAGGTCATTTTTAGCTTGCCAAGGGGAGCTACTGCTTCTGGCTGCTGGGGAGAGCCAGAGCAGGAGTCTTGGCTCTGCTCCCTGGCTGGACTTGCACACAATAAGCCCATGAGGTCTCTGCCAACTCCCCACTGGTGCCTGGCTGCTGGCTGGCAGATGTAAATGGCTCCTTAGCTGGAGGGTGACCATGGTATTCAAAGCCAACACACATACACACACAATGAATATTTTTATTCCCTCATATGAATTGTCAGACATTTGCTGCCAATTATTTGCTAGAAACTGAGACTTAAAAGCCATCTGCAGTCCTTTTCTAGCTCTTTTTTTTTCATGCCCTCAGAAATACATCATTAATCTTTTGTTTCTGAGCATTTCACACTTTATTATTTTTATTAAGGTGATATCTGGCTATATGACAGGAAGAAAATTTTTGTTTCCCCAAACAAATGTTCTACCTCTCGTATATGTCCTGTTAGCAAAAGAGGACCTGATCCCCCAAAGACAGCAGCTGCTCAGACCTAGCTTAGCCTAGGCCTCAGAATGAGCGTGGTTGACATTTTGGCACTACCAGGAATCTTGCCTAAGTGAAGATTTGCAGGAATAGGACAAAGTTTGCCCAAAAACTGCAGAGAGCGATACTGTCCTTTGGCACCTCTTTTGAGGCCCAAGGACATTAAGCATCATATGAAAGCTGAAGTTCTGATTGATATTTTGCTGCTTATACAATCAGACATTAGGAAGGACAGGAATTTGGCACTCTGTTTCCACTTCCTACAGAAAACAGAGAAGAAACTTTTAATTTAATGAGACATTTCTCATTGCAGGCAACATCACTACTGCCTTCCCTGGTTGAAAGAATATCTTATACTCTATACTAGAAGTACCTCTCCGTGTCTCTCCAAAATCCAAGTTATGATGTTTTGACAGAGCTTCTACCTATTTCAGAAATGCATTGAATTCACGTTTTTCCTGTTCTTCTTGGCATTCTTGTATCATGACAGTTACAGAAGTCTTTCAATCTTTGTTTTCTTCCCTAATTTTGCTGTCAACATACTGGAATGAGGACAAGAGATTTAGAAAATATACTTACTTAGTATTTTGACATATTAAAGGCACGTGCTCTTTGAAGTTAACGGGAATAGGTTTTTGAATCATCAAGTAACTTGTAATTTCACACAAATATGATCATAGTCTGCAGAATTTATTTCACCTCATATTCATTGCTTGGGGGTTTTTTTGGTTTTGTCTGAGATGGAAGATGGCCTTTTCATTTTGTTTATAATGCTACTACTGCTGTTAACTTACTACCAGCCAAGTACCGAAATTAAAACAATACACAGAACACGTACACAGAGCTCACTGCAGGGAGAATATTTGATTCCAAGTCTGTGCAGACACGGAGAGGAAAAGGGACTAAAAATTGCCAAGTAACAGTGTTGTGGCATAGTATTGTACAGGTGTGCTCCCTGAATGCAGGCTTCTTTGAAGATGGGTTCTGTTGTCAGCAGTCCAAGTGTGTATTTTCTCCAAGCAATACTATATTTGGCTTGCATCAATGGCTATTGACAAATATATTTAATCTTTATCACCTTGTAGTTGTGTTATAGATAAAACTTGCTGTCAGAATGATCTTCCTACTGATCCTACATAAATCCACACCTGTATCTCATGACTATTCCTGATTTTTATGCTATGATGTCACTCATGTTAAACTTGAAGATGCACATTGTACACAAAGAGTGTCTGCTCAGTTTTGCTGCTGAAGGCTGTTCACTGCAGAAACAAGGAGCTCCATGAATTCACTACAAAAAGGAGGGGTTAATACAATGGAATTAAACCCCTTATTAGTTTAAACTCCTATATCAGTGTTCTGGGACTTTTATACTGCTTGGGCTTTTGCTGCCTGCCAACTATATTTAAAATTGAAGCTTTGAAACATCAGAAGGGATGTCCGTAACCTCAGTAGCATTACTCTCCACTGGTATGAGTGGAATGTTGGCTCCGCATGGAGGAAACCATGTCTCTCCTTATTAACTCCTACTGATAAAGCAGGACATGAAAGCCACAGATATATTTCACACATAAATGCTTTTGGTTTGTTTGAACTGGAAACTATCACAACTCAGTAATCTGTTATTGGTTTACCAACAAAAATGTAAATGGTGGAATTTTTGGGCCAATGCACAGCAGAAATGTTACATCCTGGTGCAAAATACGTTGTGGAAACTTTTCTTTGAATTCCCTTGTGTTATCTAAAGGAAATAAATAAATACAATAAATTCCTGTTTTGTTTTTTTCACCGTTTTCTGAAACACCTCCATACTTATATGTGAATTGTAGATCTCTAACTAAACTGAAAAATTCTTGATTACGATATCAAGAAATAGAAGAAAATGTACCCTGTATTGGCAAGAAATGCTATGTAAATTGCATAAGGGCTATATACACACAATTTAGCGTCACCTCAAATCAGTGGGAGACTACCCTTACTTAAAAATTAGGTATTGACAATAGAATTGGGTTGACCCTGGCAGAATGCTAAAGCCATTCTCTTACCCCCCTCTGCAACTGGAGAGAGGAAAGAAAAAATAAGCATGTTCTTGAGTTGAGATAAGGACAGTAAGAGATCACTTACTGATCACTGTCACAGACTAAACAGACTCAAAGTGGGGATACTAGTTAAATTTATTACTAACAGGATCAAAGCAGGAGAGTGAGAAGTAAAATAAGACTTAAAAACACCTTTCCCCATCTCTCTCTCCTTCCCAAGTTCTACCTCATCCCCCCGCAGTGGTGCAGGGGAATGGGAATTACAGTCGTTTCTGCTGCTGCTCAGGGAGACGAGTCCCTCCCTGCACCTCCTATGGAAGACAGTCCTTCACAAACTTCTCCAGTGTGAGTCCATCCCACGGGCAAGTTCTTCACAAACTGTTGCAATGTGGGTCACTTTTCCACAGGGTACAGTCCTTCAGGCATAGGCTGCTCCAGTGTGGGTCCCCCACAGGGCCATAGGTCCTACAAGAAAAACCTGCTCCAGTGTAGGCTCCTTTCTCTACAGGTCAGCAGGTCCCTACCAGGCTCCTGCTCCTGCTTGGGCCTCCCAAGGGGTCACAGTCTCCTTTGGGCATTCACCTGCTCCAGTGTGGGTCTCCTCCATGGGCTGTAGGTGGATCTCCACATCCTCCATGAGCTGCAGGGGCACAGCTGCCTCACCACCAGGGGAACCTCAGATCTGGGGCCTGGAGCACATCCTGCCCCTCCTTCTGCACTGACCTTGGTGTCTGCAGAGTTGTTCACATGTTCTCACTCTGCTCTTCTCTGGTTGCATCTTTCATCTGCCCAATAACATTTTTCTTCCTTCTTAAATATGTTATCGCAGAGGCCCATTCCTGATGGACTCGGCCTTGACCAATGGCAGGTCCTTCCTGGAGCAGGCTGGCATTGGTTCTGCAGGACATGGGGGAAGCTTCTGGAAGCGTCTCATAGAAGTCACCCCTGAACCTCCCCTGCTACCAAAACCTGGACAAAGAAACCCAATTAGATCTCTGCCTATTTTTTGCATACATGTATACATAATGTTGGAAAACAAAAGTTTTCTTGGAATAAACCTGGAGTGACCACACTATTTCCAGATGATAAAGCTGCATTATGTGAGAGTGCCCAAAAAAGAGTGTCAGAAATGCATTACACAAATGATGGGCACATGTTTTAGACAAATTTTATATACATATTTATACATATGTATATATTTTAGAGTTCTTTTTAATGTTTGTGGTACATCTCTATCAGCAGCTGGTGCAATGTGGAAGAACTGAGTTTTGCCTTGCTGACATCTACCGTGGTTCCAGAACTGTATATCTGCATTACATCTTCAGAACAGAATGGAATAAAATAAAGCATAGAATAGAACAGAATATTTCAGTTGGAAGGAACCTACAGTGATCATACAGTCCAACAGCCTGAAAAATTCAGGGCTGACATAATGTTAAGGCCTGTTATTAAGGGCATTATCCAAACGCATCTGAAACACTGACAAGATTGGGGCATTGACCACCTCTCTAGGCAGCCTGCTCCAGTGTTTGAGTACACTCTCAGTAACGAGAGGGTTCCTAATACCTAATCGGAACCTAACCTGTTGCAGCTTTGAGCCATTTGCACACATACTACCACTGGATCCAAGGGAAAAGAGATCAGCACCTCTCTCTCCACTTCATCTCCTCAGAAAGCTGTAGAGAGCAATGAGGTCACCTGTCAGTTTTATTTTCTTCAAACTAGACCGGTCCAAAGTCCTCATCCCCTCCTCATAGGACACATCTTCCAGCCCTTTCACCAGTTTTGTTGCCCTCCACTGGATGCATTCAGGGACCTTCACATCCTTCTTAAACTGTGGGGCTCAGAACTACACATAGGACCCATAGCGAAGCTGCACCAGTGCTGAGAACAGCAAAATAATCACCTGTTTTGAGTGACCGATGATGCGGTGTTTGATGAACCCCAGGGATGTGGTTTGCCTTCTGGGTACCAGGACATCCTGCTGACTCTTACTGAGCCTGCTGTCAACCAGCACTTCCAGATCCCTTTCTGCAGGGCTGCTCTCTAGCCAGTCCTTTCCCAAATCATACTTGGCATTTCCAATCCTAGATGCAGAATCTGGAATTTGGATTTCCTAAATTTAGTCTCATTAATCATTGCCAGTGGTCCAATCTATCTAAAGCCCTCTGCAAGACCTCTTGATCCTCAAGACAGTCAACACCACCTCCCAGTTTGGTATCATCAGCAAACTTGCTAACAGTGCATTCAGCTCCTGCATCCAGATTGTTGATAAGTACCTTAAACAGAACTGGCTGTCACTGCTGGTGACCAATTGCCAGTCAGATGTGTCCCCATTCACTACAACCCTTTCGGGCCTGCCTTTCAGCCAGTTCCTCACCCAGCGCACTGCAAACCTGCTTATCCCACAGTTGGACAATTCGTCCAGAAACACAATATGAAGGACAGTATCAAAGGCCTTACTAAAATCCAGAAAAACTGCATTCACCACCTTCCTTTCATCCACTACGTGTGTGAGCTTATCATAGAAGGATATCAAATTAATTAAACAGAACTTTCCCTTTGTGAACATATGTTAACTGTGCCTCACAACTGCATTATTCCTTAAATGCCTTTCAATAGCACCCAGAACAACAGTAATGTTCACAGCAATGGTTGGCCCATGGCTCACACAGTGCATGCATGGTAGGTGACTGCTGGAGGACCTTGAGCTCATGCTTGCGGTGGGTTGTTCTGAATGGTGGCCCTCTGTGTTTCTTCAACCTTGATTACCTCTGGAGGGAAACGGCTCTGAACACCAGTGATGTGTTTGGTTGTATATCACATTTCAAGGTAAAAACAAAAGGCAAATGCATGTTTCCCTGGTACATTAAATCACAGAACACAGAAGCATTGTGTTCCTCATTCATTCCATTATTAGCCTTACAAAGATGTCTGTATCTGTGATATAGTCCACGAATTTTCCAAGATATATCAATGATGAAATTATAATATATGTCTTATAAATAAATGGTATCATAAAAAAGAAAGATATACACACTTGGGTCTAGGCATAGTAATTTATTTGCCTTTTCCAGATCTTTTAAAATTAGTACTGATAATCTTGTTTCTAAAGTCGTATTTTCACTTCAATGCAAGATCTTTCCACTATGCCCAGGGGGACTGGATGCTGCTAGGTGGTGCCATTGAAAAGCAGCCCATTGACTCCTTTCAAATAATGACATGAAAATAGGATAGGGATTTTTTTGAAAATTAGGGAATTTACTGTGTTTCAATGCTTGTCACAAATAATATATATAATATATTATGGAATATAGGTGGAAAGATCTTTGAGTTCAAAAGGTACATGGACCTGTTTGTTGGATCTTCAGAAACAAGTTGTCTGATATGAATGCCAATACTCAATAATTTATGACTTTGTAAGGTGATTTTGTTTCAGAGTTCAAATGCTCTTATTGTATGCAAAAGTCTTTCAAGATCATGTATTCAGAGGTGTCTTAAATATCTGTATATTTCTAGGGGGAAAGGGGGATTAATTTTCAGAAAAGAAAAAAAATATTTATTATTACAATTACTATTATGCCTCAGTTTAATACAAAATATATATGACAACTAAGGCAATATATCTGCATGCTTTAGGCTTAATAAAGCCAGATACAAAGATTTAGCTATTCTGACATGAGTAGAAAGAAATCTATACACAAGGGAAAATCTCTAATGTAGTAAGTAATTGACTTACTATGGAATGATTCATGTCTCAACTGTGTGTGAAATACAGATAGGAGATACTCCAGAGCACAGCACACACTGTACCCTGAACTGTAAAATAGCAAAAGTCTTTAGGCCAGAAAAAGCTACAGAGATAAGCACAAATGCTTTAAACACCGTTACAAACCAGGGAGCACAACCATGCTGAGTTTAAGCTTGCTGTAACAGTAGCTCCTATGCTCAGTGAAAACTGATGCCTCTCATGTGACGAGGGGTAACCTTGAAGATGCTGACACATGCCAGATGACTAATGCAGAATGTAAAGTGTCCCTACCAGCTTCTTTGCCTGGGGTGATGTTGGTACCCTTTAACTGAATTTCATTGATATATTTTGTTTTGCAATTTCTCAAATTTATGTATATTTCCCTTCTATAATCTACCTTAGCATGACTAAATTAAGTAATTAGTTTTTCTGCCAAATGCGAAGAGAAGTTTTGATATCACAAAATAGAAATGCCCATCGGAATTTACTTTATCTCTTAATAATTACTGCCAGTTTTTAGCAAAGAAGAAAGAAGAGAGATAAAGCTTTCTCTGATGGACTCATCTGGTGGTTAGCTAAGACATTTTGAAAGAATAATTTAGTGAAGTGCTATTTAAAATTATTAAGAATTTAAGCAATAGTGTTAAATAGTTGCTCAGCTCCAAAGGCAGCAAATAAAATTCCTGGTATGTCAGCTACAAAACTGGTGGTGGTTTGGAGGACTGGGATTAGGAAGATATTTCTAAACTTCCTTGTAGAGATAGTCCTTATCACACGAAACCATTATTTAAGTCTTTAACCCATCACAGCAATTTTATTTCAGGACAATTGAAACTAGTCCAATAAGCTCTCTGTAAAAGAAAACATTTTTAGACTGTAATTAACAGTAGATTAAAATTATGCCATTCACAGACTGTGTAATGAAAGGCTGTGGTAAATTGTCTGCATCTGGTCCTTGAAACCATTTAAACTGCTTGCCATGAACCTTCATAATAAAAGGGCATAGAGCAGTCTGCAAATAAAATTTAAGTGTTAAGAACAGACATATCTGATCCTAAAAGTTTGGGATCACTTCTCTCAGACTCTTGCTAATTTTTTTTAAATCCCCAGATGCTAGTTGGTGAGGATAAAATGTAAGTGCTTACTCACATATTTCAGGTCAACTTACCTTTCACTCTCTTACTCCTCCAAAGAAGTTACTGTTGACCTACTCCTGAAGCCCTCTTGAAGTGAATTCATGTCTGAAAGATACGTACTTTGAAATAAATTAATTTCTTAACAATTCAGTGTATCTTTGTCATTACTCTGTATTACAAACTTCTTCAGACATAAATGTCATCTTCTTTCTACCAGCAGTAAATCTACAGGATTTACTGGTGAGGAATTAGTCTTTGGTGATATACATGGGCACCATCTCCTTCCAGATATATTTGCAAAAGCAATGAAAAACTAGTTGCTTTTCTATAAACCCACTGTTCACCTGGACTCCTAGTTTGGTCAGTCTGGCACCTTTCAGACAGCAATTCATTGTCCATGGGGAACAGAGCACAGTGGTTTGGTTTCTGAGTGTTCTGCAGTAACCACGTTCCTGCAGTCAGAGGCCCTGGCCAAACTGCTGCTTTTCAGAAAGAGAAACTGCCAAGCTCCTACTTGAAGACTGGAAAAATATTCTCAATAGGCAACTCAAGTGCAACAAAACATGGGAACAAAAATTCCTTTCCCAGACTTCCAGGTCTCTGATTCTTGAAAATTCATGGCTTTGTTTTCCATACTCTTGATCACACTGGGCAGGTTCTGAACGTGCAGGTTGTTGTGAGTGTGAACGGACAGGGTGTGCATAGACCCTCAGCAGAAAAATAAATTCACTAAGTGTTGGCTACATCTGTGTACTTACCGAATTATGTCTTCAGCAGATATGGATTAATATGTAGCCTTTGAAATCTAGAAACTCCTCTGATTTACACTACACAGTGTCACTTAAGCACTTTGTTCCCTTTGTTCTCCTGGATTCTTATTACTATCTTGCAATTTACTTTTAATAAATTTTAGCAATACACAATAATCTGACAATAAAAATTATTGACATAACTTTTAGCAAAAAAATCCCTAATTTTTGAGATAGAGACAACACTTAATATTTACTGAAGCTGACAAGAGAAAACAACATAGCATTTCATTAAATGGTCTGAAGTTTTTGTAATTAAACTGATCCATTTTATGTCACTCCATACTTACCAAACACTATCTTACATAATTGCCTGCTTGGCTTCATGACTCACGCTAGGGAAAATGAGAGCACTATTTTTAATGACTAATAAAACTATGTTGCACTTTTCACTGATACTCGAATGGTGTTTATGATGCTCCCCATTCAGTATGCTGGAGTTTTTAGATGTAACTTTTAAACTGAATCTAAAACAGTAGCATTACCTTGCAGATATATTTTGAGGCAAAATATATGTATTTGGGCAGTATTGCTGGGTTGTTTCTAATTATAAATATAGAAATAGAAACACAGGATATCCTATGCTTTGTATAAATCTTATTAGCTATGAAGTTGATGGAAAACTGGCTTAAATCCACAGCTTCTAGGTAACAAATAGTTCTCACTTTGTTTTTCCATGTATAAGGGAATATAATTTCTGCCATCTGACTCCACAATTAATTCATTTCACAGTAAATTCAGCTGTTGTCTACAATGACTTTAGTTACAGCTTTAAAAACTCTCTGGCCAGACTTGCCAGTAATGTTTTGCAGATTTTAATTTCTTTGTTTTATTTATGGAACCCACTACTTTTCTACAGAGTTTTCAATGCCTACAAGAAGAAACTGATGGCTGTACATCAGAAAAGGTAATTTAAACACAATTTCTTGTCTAAGACAGACCAAAATCCATAAAGAATAATCTTTGTACTCATTGGTTGTCATACTTTAAGAATTTAGGAATTAGATCAACAACTTCAAGAGATAAATATAATCTTTGTTTTTTCTTGTGACTAATGAACATTGGTGTGTCAACCTTTGGCAGTTTAGTCCAAGTTGTTATTGAAAAGTCCTAGGTTTTGAGAAGGACTAGTGTTTTCCGGTCTTTTGATTTGCCTAACAGGAATAACCGAAAAGGAATACATTTAAGATATGGTTTCATGGCATAAAGTGCTCAGCGAAAACACTGTCTTTAGATACCTTTTTCTCTTTTTTTCTCCTGCCACCCTGCACTGTGGCATGTGGCTGAGAGCAGACCCTCAGCTCTGCAGAACTCAAAATCTTACTGGATAAAACCTTTGTAGTGTGAACCCATGGCCCAGAAATCACTTGTCACTCTAGACAAGTTCCAAATTCCTGTTCCAGAATTTGGAAAACCATCCTGCTCTGTTTCTTCCATTTCCAAGAGTCGGTTAAATCATAGTCTTTGAACTCCTCATACATGTGTCGTCATACATTAAAGACTGGATGTGGCACTTAGTGCCATAGTCTAGTTGACAAGGTGGTGTTGGGTTGTAGGTTGGACTCAATGATCTCAGAGGTCTTTTCCAACTTAATGATTCTGGGATACAGCACACTTACAGAGCTATTTCTCACTGGATCTTCTTTTCCATTTTGAGTGCACTGTTCAGATCTAACAAATATGTGGACGCATTTGTAGGTAGACAAAGACTGTCATTTCCTTCTGTAGCTCTTTTTTGAGGCAGAGGGTGTAGATTCATTCCTCCCAAATGATACAGGCTATATCTGACTAGAATTTGGCAATTACTTCTGTGAAAAAAATTGCAGTGTGATTCTTGTATTGTAAAATCTGGTTATGTTATTTATCTGTCCTTTGCCTGTGGGTGCAATTGGAATGAGAAAAGTGAAGATTTTTCTTAACAGGATAAAGACATTCATGATCAGAAGCAGGAATTGCACAGTTACATTTCTCTGCCTCTGCTACAGGAAGCAAAGCATTACATACCATGGCATCCTGTGCTAGAAGGAAACCTGTTGCCTCTGTAGGTCCCCTGGTAAAATAAAGTCTGATTAAATATTTCTAGAGGGTCATTCACTGTCAAATGGGAGACACAATCCATAAGGAATTACATAGCACTTTTGGCAAAAGATAATACATGGGGCACTAATAGGCCTGCGACAGTGACAATCATAACCTTGTTTAAAAAAATAACCTTTGCTTAAGTAGGATTAAGTAACAGCATCTGAATGTCTCTGTCTATAAACACTATCCACTATCAGCAGCGTTCACAGGCACAACATTCAGAGAAATCATAAATCTTAACTTCTTTTTCTTCATCAATCACAATTTTGATATGTTAACTTAGATTGTACTTAGCTCTCTCCTAATATAGAACAGGCTAGGTTGCAAACCACAGCTACTTGTGGGTCTATGGCTAGTAAAATAACAATTACTATAAAATTAGTAAATATTAATTTGCTGGTGCTGATTTTCTTTGTAAGAGGACATAAGACCTTATCTCTTTCTATTAAAGAGAGTCATTTTGTTTCTAGCTATAATCCCAAGGGTGTTTTGATAACAAAAGTCTAACTATATTCTCACTCTCACAAGTTAGCAAATTTCCTAGGCTTTTTATTTATATGGATTGATAGGGCATCTGGGATATGATTGTTCTTTAGGAGAAAGCTGACACGAATACATGAAATAATACTTTAAGATATGTCAAAAGCATTATGCAAGATGATGATATATTAATTTTAGCAGCTCTTTGATCAACTTATGGGAAACAATATAGTATGTTTAATTACAATTCTATGTACTGTTGATACTTGTGCTGTAAATAAGGGAATTACATCTGGGTCACTAGGTTGTTTGGTTATGAAACTGTTTACTTATTATATTGATGCCATTAAATTATTATTCCAGATCACTGGGTAATCATAGTGATTTTTACAAGAAGGAATCATCCTTTCATGAAGTCAGTTTCTAATTCAGCCCCTGAATTCTTTTAGTTCCAGATCTATTTTAAGTGAAATATACATAGGGGCTACAAGTGTACTTGTGTTGCTTAAATCCCTGTGTGAAATTCATAGAATGATAGAATGGTTTGGGTTGAAAGAGACTTAAAAGATCATCTACTTCCAAACACCCTACCATGGGTAGGGATGTCACCCACTAGACCAGGTTGCTCAAAGCTGCATCCAACCTGCACTTGAACACTTCCTGGGATATGGAGTCTGCAATTTCTCTGGGAAACCTGTACCTGGCTTCACTGCCCTTACAGTACAGAAGTTATTCTTAATATCAGTAAGGTAAAACATACACAGTTATTCTTCCCAAGAATGCTAGGGCAGTGGAAGGATTAAGAAAAAGGTTTTGTTTCAGATGCAAGGACCACTTCTTGACGATGCTGCACACACCGTGCCCCAGTTAAAAAAGGCAATGCCTCGCCTTCTCCAAGGTTTTTTGTATCTTCTCTTTCTCCTACTCCACCCTCTCTGGCCTCGGGAGGTCTTGCACATGTCTGCAAGCATGTTATCTCTGTGCACACCAGGGAGAGAGAGAGAGAGATTGCTCACAGCTTCTCCCTGCAACTTTCTCTGAAATGCAGAAAGAAGAAAAAAAAATGTAACCCGTTTGAGAAGGCATTTTACAGTCTTCCTAGGTGAAATCGAGTTCTAGCTTTCCATCACAAATTCTTCCAAAATTGCACCTATCGCTACATATCTAATCTAAATCTATCCTCCATCAATTTAAAGCCATTGCCCTTTGTCCCATCACTACATGCCCTTGTAAAAAACCTCTCTCCAGTCTTCAGTCTTCAATCTTCAGTATTCATTCAAATATGAACACCTTGTTTTGGCAATCCAGTTTCTGGATCCTGACCTAAAGCCTCTTGAAAGCAAAGCAAGGGAGGTCAGGGTCCACATGTTTCCTCTGACCTGTAGCCAGGTCACCACTTTAGGTTAGTCCTTCCTATATAAGAATTGCCATGAATAAGCAAGATGTGACAAAACAGTGCAGAGCAAGGGAGTAAACTTACAAAACACTCTGGCGATGATTAAGACCAGGGCTAGAACTCACTCCCTGCTTATTTATCCAGGTGTATCTTCACTGAACTCCCTAAGGTTTGGGTTAGACATTTGCAGTAGCGTTGTTTGCTTCTGACTTATTTGGTATACTATGACCAGTACATGGGATTAATGTAGTCTTGACTGATGGTTCATAAACTCTTCATGGAATTTGTCCCCTTGTTTGTATTAAAAGTAGTGGGAACATGAATTCAATTTGTCTAACTTGATTAATACTAGATGAAAAGCATGGCTGTGCTAGCTAAAAGGTGAGTATGAATTCAGTTTCACACAGGTCAGCTTCAGTGGTAAAACTAGTTTAATGAGTTCCCATACTTTCTCCTCCCCTCCATCTCAGCCAGCCCTTTTCTGCCCTCAGTGCTCATTCCCATGCCCTGTCCCCTCCAAAGCAAATGTTATTTTTAATCCAAATCAGTTTGGTGATCCAGTTTAGATTGCAGTTCCACAAACAGTTGTGTTGACACAACTGTGGAGGTGGTGCAATTTGGAGTGGCAGGAATGAGTGGTTAGGGATGGCATATTGTGAAATGACAGCTTGCAAGTGATACCTGGAAATGAAAGACTTTTTGCATTAGACCTATAGAACCATTATCAACAAATCAGAACATAAATATCACTAGAGAAAGTCAACAAAATAAATCACCTTGTCTTCATACAAACCCTAAAGCTGAGGTATTCTGGTAATCTGCATTTTTCTGCCTTTAGCTCTGCCAAGCTGAAGCAATAGCTGAAGAATTCAAAACTGTCCTGAATTATAAAATTGCATATGTCGCTGTTTTCCTCCCTGCCACTCCCGGGTCAGTTTATTTTTCTTTTTGAATGTTTATGTCAAACTATGTCATTCTGCCCATCTAATTCCTCATTCAGTTTTATAGTTAAGCAGTAATTAGAAACTATCACTGCAGAAAAAGTATATTTCAGATATTCGATGTGATCCCACCTCACATAAAATATGAACTGTCCAAAAATAGCAGGAAGAGAATTATAGAGGACCCATTCTTACTAAAATTCAGAAAAAAATGTTAAACCCTGTATCTTAGAATAAGTGCTTCTTTTCATCACTGTCTCCAAACAATGCACAGTAGGGTTTATAATGGAGAAAAGCAAGACTATGTTTTCTTTGCTGAAAGAATTGGAATGAAGGAAACTCCGAAAAAAGCACAATAAAACCAGCAACTGTGTAGCAGGTAGGTATGACAGGTGCTTCCCACATCTCAGTGCTTCTGCTGACCTAGTCCTCTGATTTAGAGGTTTGTAGATGGACACATTTGTTAGGGACAAGGTGACATAACTGTGCGAGTAAATGTCTCTGGTTCCTCAATCTCAGCAACTGAGCCCCACAGTGACTGAGATGTGGGTGGGACAGGCAGGGAAGTGGCTGTGGGGGATTTGGGCATGCATGTCTGCTCAAATGCCCAGACACTGCCCTTCTGAATCTTGTTGCTCTTCCCTCTGCTGTGAAAGGTGCAGAGCGCTTTTACGTCCTTCAGAAAATCTTCCAGTAAAAATCTGGAACTATTTTTTCAAGGTAGAAAAAAAACCCCAATCATCTGATCGTCTCTCTACTTTATTTTTTTTTTTAAAACAGTTCTACCTATTAATAAAATAAGGCAGAAGAGGGCAAAATATCTATCTTCTCCTTGGGTACTAACATCCCACAGAAACCCATGAGATGAAAGGGAGAGGCAAGCAATTAGAGAGCCATGTATCAAACCATCTTTTTAAATCAGGAATGTAGTGGGAGCAGGAAGGAGGCAGGATCAGGCAGGCTTGAATGAAAATATATTTCCAATAACTTTTGTCTAAAATCTTTTTTGTGATGTTTTTAAACAATAGAGCAGACACCCCTCCTCTCACAGAAGGCAAGACAAGGCCCTAAAAATTTATTTTACGTTTCTGTTTCTATTGTGATATGCTTATTTGTTGCAGTAATTTTATGATTGCTTTTCAGTGGCTTTGAGGCATAGAGTATGTTTTATTTCTATATCAATATTATAACAAATTGCATTCAGCAAGTTGTTAAATCTGCTAGTGTTTTTTCATTGCAATTTCTCACCTAACTCAGGGTAAATGCATTCTGGCAGATCTAGATTTATCGTATGACATTATCCTCCCTCACCCTATCACTCCTTGACCTGACTCTTGACCTCGCATGGCCCCAAGGGCATGGACAATCTCATACCCAGGGCTCCCCCCACCCTGCCCAAGGTCCAGGAACCCATGTCAGCCCCCCTGGGACTGTCAGCTCCTGCCTTAGTGATGTCACAGTCCAGCTCCTCAGAGCCCTGCCCTGCATGGCCACGGGCCCCACTGAGCTGGGGGAGGTATGCCCTACATACCTATTGCTCAAGCCTAAAAGTGAGGTGTCTCCAGGGTTTTCATAGTTTGCTGGGATCAAGCCATGGACCATTTCTTTTTGGCTGTTCCTAGGCACTGTGTGTAGAAGTACTGTGTGTTTCACAAATGTCACATACTATGTGTTCAAGATTTTTTCTGTTCTGTGTCAGTTATCTCACACTCTTAGGTTAAAAAGGAGACAGGCAACAAAATGTTCTGAGTGATGGGGGAGCAATACCCCCTTTGGAATCAGAAAAAATAGCTTTTCAAATGGAAAGTGCAAAGTCAGCTCTTATAGATTTGCAGATTCCAGACCCAGGCAGAGAGCTGAATGGACAATAAAATTAGGGGAAAAATAACAATTTTCTATTCTGAATAAAAATTCCAAAGTGTTTGCTAGATTTTAAGAGCTCTTGGTATCTGTGGATTTCACAGTTATGACAAAATTTTTTTCTACGATTTCTTTGCACTGCAGGGTTTCCATATCACAGAAAACAGGAGTTCTGGTTCTCCAGCATCTAAGTATGGAGGTCCGTGAGCAATTTTCCTTCTGACAATATTTTCCTCTCACACTGTTTGCTTCCATTCCCCCACTGATATTTATCTCCTCAGTTCTGCCAGCGGAGTCATTAATAAGATTTTACTCAATAGGATCAACAAAATTTTCTAAGCTACACAAAATCCTACAGAAAAGAAAATAGAAAGGTCTTTTCAACAAAGATTATTTCACTAATCTAATTTAGGCCATGGTACTGAACACACATTTTCCTGCAACATGGGCACAACTAAGGAGGTGATAAATCGTGGTACAAGGGAAAGAATTAATAACTGGGGTGAGAAACAATGCAAATCTATTAAATTGGTTTTGTGACCAGAGAAAATGAAGTCTGGAACTACACTACAGCCCTTGTCTGAGTAAGGCAGGACAATATGAAGATAGCAGCCATGGGCTCATCTATATGAGCATCCCATGGAGTATGCTGCATATGCTGTACAACAGCAGGGAATTTATATAAACAAAGTGCTGTTAAAACAAAGCTGCTAGAGTTAGTTTGGTTATAAAATTAAAATAAGTCTATCCTTCAACTGAAAATCATCCTTTTATTTTTCTAGTGGATAACTAGAACAAGTTTTTTTGAAGTGCGTCTTTGTTCACTTAGGTTGATTTTGCAAGAAATTTGTGAGAAAATCACAAAGGAATAAGAATTGAAACCAGTTGTGAGATTTTGAAGCTTTACAGGGGAAGTATTACCCTGTCTTGGAGAAGAGGTTTTTTTATATGTTTAGCTGTATGGTCTTAATGCATTAGTTGACTCCTCTAAGTCTATGGTGTTTTCAGTATAGGTGCTGATTAGGAGCTTAGACTTTTTTCATTACTTTATAAACAGTCCTGGCAGTTTAAGATGTTTGCCATGTGGTTTGATGGTGCCATCCTTCAGCACAGGTGTTGTGAGGAATCTTGAAAGGGTTTCCTAGTCACACATCTGGGCGGGTTAGTGTCCATGTGGATGCCTGTGTCAGAGCAGGGGAAAATGCACTCCTTGTCTATCCATGATGTCAGGTGAGCTCTGGGGCAAAGACCTTCTGCTAAAGATTAGTAACACCTCTCAGAGTGCCTAATTATAAGCCCCAGTTCGATCCAGAAATTATCACCTCTAGCACTTTATAAACCAAATTAGCTGATATAGCCTCTGTGCTTACCCTATTCTCCTTCCTGGATTGCACTGAACTGAAAAATTACGGGATCTGACTCTCATCAGAATTTAGAAAATTAAGCTTATTTCCAAATGTATTTGCAATGATTTTATGTAAACCAGAAAGAAATTTCTTTGAAATAATAGTGATACTATTATTAGCTTTGCCAATGGTAAAGTACATTCATTTCTCAACATTTACTCTGAGCAACCACGGCTTCTAATAGACCGCAAAATTGTCAACTGCTAACTGAAAAGAAGATTAAAATGCATACTGATTTGCAGTAATTTATTATCCGTCGTTCTAGGAAAAAGCAGAGAATTAGCTGAATACTTCTGTCATTAATAAAGTTATACTGAAATGGGATTCCATGGGATTCCGCTATCATTCAAATAATATTATACATGCTCTTAATAACCTTGCACTGTTAATAACCTTCTACTGTTAATCTCTATATAATGTGAAACTGCAAATTAAGAAGTCTTTTCATGTACAGGGGCAGAACTTCATTTAAAGACCTTGATGGTGTAAGAAGCAGACAGAAATAAATCCATATTGCAAACAGTCAGCTAATGGATACAGAGATAAAGAAGGACTTGTGAAGACAGAAGCAGTGCAATGTCAAATCTATTTTTTGCACAATTTCCTGGAGAAAATATTCCCATTAAAAATAGGAATGTAGCAATACATGAGTGTTCTGTGCAAACTAAGAAATGTAAATGGTAAAAATGATCAATGGAGTTGATAAAATAAAATTTCTTTATATTTGGTCAGACAGAAAATTAAGATTAATGTACTCTAATTAGTCCCATATTCAACTATGAAAATCTACTAGCTAGGCAATACTGAGTATTCTATTAACTTTTTATTTTTACATTGTTACAAGCCAAAACTTATGCTGATTTTATAAACACTGTTTATACTTATCTTAATTTACCATTTGTGCTTATCATAGTTTAACTTTAATTAAATTAAAATCAGACCATGGTATTGATGACTTTTATTCCAAATTTTCCTGTGACTTCTTTTGTTTCACTCCTAAGAGGAACAGTCTGGTTTATTTTGATAGAATAATTGAAATTCACTGAAATAATAAAGCTTACTCAGTTAACATATCAAGTTGGTGTACCCCTGCCGCACAGCCTGGACAGATCGCAGCTCTGGCAAAAACATTTTTCTGGCAGCAATCCTTTCATAAACAAGAAAGGCTTTCTTTTTTCATTTTTTCATTTTTTAGGGGTTGGGGCTATTTAACACCAAAAAAAAAAAAGCCTCTTTTTGAAACTCAAGCATTTAGAGCCAGGTGATTAAAAATTTATTTGTCATTATTCCATAATTGATAAAAAAATTAATTTCTTCCCACAAACTCTTCTGCTTCTGTATCTTTAGCCCATCTCAGCTACAACACTACCACCAGCCTTTTCATAACAAAGTAGTGGAAAAGCATGTACTCTTCAATGCATGTATTCCAAGCCTGACACAACGCAGGCAGAGCTGTGGAAAGAGGAGAGTCACACCCTTCACCAGCTCATTCTGTCTTACAGTGAGGCTGCTCTCACTGCATGGCTCTGGAGGAATGTTTGTGCTAAATTAGAGAATCAAGGACCAGCTCCTGCTGCTGAAACCAAGTGGCACTGAGAGGTTTATGCTAACCCTGCCCAGGCACAGCTCCTTCATCAGGATGGGTATTGGTGCCATGGTGCAAATTGTCCTGTGATCTCTACGATGACCTAGATGTCCAGGACACAATTACCCCTGTCCATCTGGGAATTTCTTTCAGAGAAAGAAGAACCAGTAATGTCAATGATCAGGGGTCCAATGCTTAACTTTGGTTTATGGGCCTCTTTATTTAAGTTTGATTTATGGGCCTTTCTGTCCCTGGTACAGCATACACCCTCTGCTCTGTCTAGGAACAGTCTTACAGAGCCTGTTCACATCAGCAGAGGGCCTGAGACATGGCTTGCATTGTGACTGTTTATGTCTGAGGGTATATGAAGCAGAGAATTATAGAATCATTAAAGTTGGAAATGACTTCTAACATTACCAAGTCCAACCATTTGCAGCCCAAAAATCCATAGATTTCCCAGACAGGAGGGGAAATAAAGGAAGCATATTCAGACAGGGAATGAGTCAAAGCTGAACAGTGAACAGCTGAACAATGAAAAAGGCCTGAATTTGTTTGGTTGCAAAAGTTGAAAAGTGTGTCATGAATATGGCAGAGAACTTAAAAATCAGGTCCCCGCTTTCCCTTCATTTTTCTCTGGGTATCCATCTTAAAACACCTAGAGATTACTCAGATGAATGCTAAGGGCTAATAATTGCAGCAGAAGTAAACAGAACCGTACTTTGACCTAATGAAACCCTAAAATTGCCAAGTTTTCTGAAAAATCCAGCTGGAAAGCATGATACATGGGGGGAAACAATATCACAGGACTGTTTTTCCTTTTTCTCAGCACCTTCAGTAACAACATGCACAAGGAAGATAACAATACCACCAGGGTGTCGTGAAGATAAATTCATTAATATTTGCAGAGAAATAGAGTACTACAATGAGAGCACCATGGAAAAGCCTGTGAGAAAATGAGTAATTCTCTATTCAGTGCAGCATTTGAAAGGTGAGTGGTAAATAATGGATGGAGCATACGTTGAGAGATGAGTCTGAAAAGAAATACTGAACAACTACCTACTCACTGAGCTCTGTTCATCCTTTCCTGACCCTGCTATCTGCACCTCCCATGAAGTGTGTAAAAGGAAAATAAATGCTGTCTGGCTTTGGAGCAGCTGTGTAGCCTTAATCTCACCTAATTTAAGTTTATAGAGTAAGATGCATAGTCTGTGAGTTCCCTGCAGTCCATGAAAAGAGCTAGGTACCTTGGGAAGCAATTCATCATGCTACCTCTGACACCTGTGTTAGAATGGGGTGATCACTGTCTGGTGGTGTCTATCTCTTTTCCCGAACACACACTGACAGAGGGCAGAGAAACAACTCAGTCCTCCAGTGTTGAAATTACTTCAGTGTTTAGATTAATCCCGCCCTAAATCTCAGTCTGAACTGTACAGTGTGCCATCCCAAAACAGGTTAATCATTTTAACTGCCTTGTTTTTCTTCTAGTTTTCTAGAATCATGATCTGGTTTGCACTGTAAAGGTGCTGAAATTTGCATTAGACTGTCACTGACAAGATGTTTCAAAGATGCCATTTGTGGGGCAGCCGGAAAGTGGTGGAGTGATGCCTGATTAGATGTAGAACAGTTGTTTTTGTTTTCACTAGTATTAACTGGAGAAGAATCCCTCCCTTTCTCTATGTCACTGTATGTAAAAGGTTCCTTCATAGTACAAGCAACTGAGAAAATTATGTGATTTAGAAAAAAGCTGTTTTGCATTAGGAAACAAGTATCCTTTCTTATCCTGGGAAAATTATTTTATTTATTCATATCACAAATCTGACCTTTGTATTATGACAGGATGAGGAATTAGACATATTGCATAAACCTGTTAGCAAATAATACAGAAGAAATTTTATTTTGTGATTGAATATGCATTTAATTTTAAATGCAAGACAACTGGGAGAAATAAAAGCTCAAAGAAAACAAACTTGGTTGCATTTAAATGGGGAGGGAGATATTTTTCAGGCATATTTTTTTTTTAAATTAATTTATTGGTTTTTTATTATTAAAATGGATCTGTGACAGCTTACTTCTATATTACAAAGACCAGGCCCTTACAAGTGTCTGAGGACTGAACTTCTAGTTTTGAAATGATAAATAACTAGCTTGGATTTAAATAATTTTTGACTTTCATTAAACCCTTTCTGAGCTCAAATCCAGCTGTATTTTATTTGCTATTACTTATTTTCTTTTTCCTAGATTGCTATTACAAGGCATTGTTTTTAAATGAAGTCCAGTCCATATCTTTTGATGGTTAAATTTAAAAACATACTTTGACAGAACATTCCAGGAAAATACAGAATAAGAGGTTAATTAACAGAATACTCAACAATCAATCATCTTCAATTAAAATTTGGCTATAGTTAATGCAGTCACAAGTCTGTGTCAGCCTCTGCGCTCCAGGGACAAGTCAAATACATAATGCAAATCCACCCTACTTCTCTTCATAACATTAATATTCATTCTATAAAATTTTCATGGTAGATGAAGTTCTGCATTTTATTTTCTGACAGTAACTCAAGACAGCAGTTTTATGCTGGTCTTTTTGTTTGTTTTCTTTATTCACTAAACACTCTTGTTACTTGTATCCCTGATCAGGCAAATACTTTGCCACATGCTGACACTAAAATCTACTGCATCCTATAATCAGTGCTGAAAACAAATAAATAGATCAAACAGCTAACCAAAGGAGACACTATCAGAGATCACTCTTTGGTGAATAAGGTTCACTATGGCTTTAGAAGTTACCTTAATAAAAGGCAAGGTGGCTTCCAAATGCCATCTCAGGTGTCAGGTAAATTCCCTACTTTTAGCTATCTAAAACCATTGCTAGTTTTAGACTTCTGCAGTGACCTACAGGAAGTAATCATTTGTAGACTGGATAACCAGAACAGAATTGCAATGGACTGATTTTAAATCATTGACACTTTCAGTTAAAAAAATTTTACTGGAGGTTAGTGTTCAGTGATGTTAGAACTGACTACATGAAGACACTTATTTGCTTCATTTAAAAAGAAGCTTAAATTGATTTAAGTAACTTTGCACTGCAATGGATGAAGCATACTCACATAGTTTGCTCCAGAAATGATATCTGATAGAGAGGTGATGCTAAGCAGTTAGAAAGTAAAACACATTTAAGTACACGTGTTCTGCAGTGAACATCTCCCCATGTCCCAGGGGGCCCAACCACACCAGATAATGTGCTGAAGAAACACTTTCTAAACGATGAAATTTGTTTCACATTATTCTGAAGGTCCATGAAGTGTGTCCTACATGTTCAATGTCCAAGACATGCAGTGGCACTCTCTATATTCTCCTCTATCTACAAGTTTGCAGAAATGAAGACAAAGGCTTCTGTACACTCCTTCCCTCAGCCATTATCTACATGTATTTATATTACTTCGCTAATTTATTAAATTATTACTGTGATCCCAGATGCAAAACTTCAGCCTGTAAACAGAGAACTTCTTCTGGGTAGTCTGGACAGTGCAAACCCCCAGAGCTACTTCTGTGGGTAGCCATGGGTAAAACTCGCAAAGAATGATCCAAGAAAGGACCAACTCTGGCTAGAACTGCTACTTGAAAAACTGTCTGTGGCTGCAGAGTAGTTTAATGTGGAATGGTTGCAAGAAACTAAAGAGGTCTCAGATGTTGGTGCCTGATGATATTAGTTAGGATTCAAGGCATTTTCAATGTTTCATAGCATCCAGGAAGGCTAATGGTCAGACACCTGACTTGCCATCCATAAATAAGTAACTGAATTGCGACTTGCAAGCATGAGGCAAAACTTAGAGCTATGTAATGTTTTGAAGTTTTTCTATATTTGTCTTTTAAAACGTGTTTTGGTCCATTCATTTTTTGTTTCAGCTTTTGAAAGTGTAACAATTAACTCAGGGAGTACATTAGACTAGATTAATTTTAATAACACTTTAGATACTTATCAGTCATATGTTACTTAATACTCTTTTTCTGAAAGGTTGTTTGGAAATCAGATATTTTCATTTACTGTAAGGTCTGGATTGAAGAGAAATGTGTCTTATGCAGTAACTGAAATTCACGATGCAGCAGCTATAAATCAAAACTATGTAAACAATTTTGTTTAGTGTGTAGACATTTTTCTCCATGCTTCAGGACCTTAATACTCATTTCTTCATGCTGACCTTTGCTCTTGTCCATTGACTATTCTGTCACTATCTGCCAGTTTTCCATAACCATTCATGCCACATATGCTGTCCTTTCTGCTATATTATCCAACTGTTCCACAGTGTGCTTCTTTTTCTCCCTCAATTCTCCTTCTCTGAAAGTCTTGAAGAAACATCTGTATAAAGCTCCAAGCAAAGAATAAGTTAACTTCATGAGGTTTTTTGACTCCTGAAAAGACTAAAAATGTCTATAATGTGTTCATTTTACTTACTTCCTTTGTTTTTTTTTCCCTGTGTTTTTTTCCTCTGTTTCAACCTAGTCCATGTTAAGCTGCATTACTTTTTGCTTAATGAGCTAAAACGTTAGAGCAGATATGTTGAAGACTTTAAGAAATCTGCACTGAGTTCTGTACATAAATGAATTATGTTTTTGAGTTATAACCAGATAAAAGATAGCAACCTTATTTAATTTGATTTGATAAGGATGTCTCTTGAAACAGTTAGAAAATGTTCTGCTTTTCACCATCCTTCCAAACTGAACTACATTTTATTTTCCAGTTTTAAGCCAAAGTATGTTCTGAGTTGCCAAACAGGAGAATCGACGTACAACTAATATTATTCCAAAGTAGGTTGCTGAGTGACATTTTGAATTATGTATTCCCACTATTGTGCCTAACCCCCTTCCAGTCTCTAATTGTGGGTCCCTTTTTATGCATTTTAAGTAGTTTTTCATCTTGACTGAATTCTAATTTTATCTGAACCTTTGCAAGTATGTGTGCTAATTATACAAAAAATCATTTTGCATTCATTTGGAAACTAGAACATGTTTTCAACAAAATGTTTCCATTTCATAAATGTGAAATTACAACTACTAGCTTTGTCACTC
Source organism: Lepidothrix coronata (assembly GCF_001604755.1). NCBI lineage: Eukaryota > Metazoa > Chordata > Aves > Passeriformes > Pipridae > Lepidothrix > Lepidothrix coronata. Next base: position 125,595 of record NW_016690558.1, on the reverse strand, counting down.
AAAAAGATTTTTTTAATGTTATATTTTAGAATATATTTATGAGATACACAAGTAAATTTACACTTGTTTTCTGCAGTTTATTGTAGCATTTCTGTCAATAAGACAAAAATAACCTAAAAAATATATGTATATATTTCTAATAAAAGATACAGAATAAAATACAAGGCAAAGTTAAGTTTTTTATTTTAGAGTAATTTTAGAGACCTTTCACAAAAAGTTACAGTGTTCCTTTTACTAATTTATTTTAGCTATGATATAATTTCATTTTGATTTTATATATTTAAAATGATCCCACTCTATTTCTGATTACACATGTAATAATAGATATTATTTTAAAATGAAAGTACCCACAAAGGTGATAGCTTTCTAATTACTTCTTATCTAGTACTGAAAAGGAAGGACAATGAAACACAAATGAACACTTGAATATATAAGTGCTTATTTATTAAATGATTGAAAGTGTAAAGGAAATAACTAATTTTAAAGTCAATTTGAAATGTAATTCTCCATTATGCCATCAGTGATCCAGGCACACTGTGATTTACCAATGAAAAATTCAGCCTCATATTAGGCAAGAGAAGACCTATGTCAATAGTTGCTACACTACATGAGCACTGGTTTTCAACAGAGGTAACTTGATGCAAGGTGGATGCAGTGCATTGTTTTGACACAATTCAAAAGTTGTTTAGCTTTATTATAGAGTTATGATAATAAAAAAAAGCTGTTGATGAATATGTTATCTTTCAGTCTCAGGTAAGAAAATTAGGTCTTGCTAATGCTGCTGTTCTTTTGTAGCTAAACGTCACCTACAATTCTCTTTTAACTAGAATTCATTGTGTTCATCATAGAAAACATAAACCCTGCAATGTCTCCCCAGTGAAATAGAACAATGTGCTACAATTTGCCATTCAATAAAATCAAACAGTTACCAGGACCATTGGAAAAACAAGGCTCTGGAACAATATTCTAATAGGGATAAATTGGATTAATAACCGAAACGGTTTTGAAGAAGAATGCCAGTGTAAAACGAGTGACAGATTTCTTTGAACACAAAGTCACTAATCAGTCATTTTGTCAGGGAAGTGATCTAAGACTACACTGTTCAAAAAAGTAGTGATTTTGTCCTGACAATACTTTCGTATTTCCTTCTCTGATCCAGGTGAAACATAAACTTTTATTTCTGGTAAGATCAGTATTTAGTGATATCAGAAAACTGTTCAATGTAACTTTGTGTGCCAGCATGACTGGGACAGCAGGCAAATGTGGCCATAGGCAAAGGGGAAGAACTAGCTCCATCAGTGGCTGTGACTTTTCAAACTGGTTTAAACTGTTTCTGATACCGAATGCCTTTGGTGTGGTAACAGCACTTTCTCTAGTAATGTGAGGAATTTCAAACTTGAGTTTTGATGCATCACTGAGCCTTTGTCCTGAAGGTAAAAGGATTCTACAAGAAGAGTCTTTTATTCATCTTCATAGACTAATGATTGAACTGAATTGAAATGAATTAATAGATTGAAACCTACCTGATAGTTTTGGAGGTTTCTGATTTCTCTGAAGCAACATCTGGAAGGACCCCTGAGCTAAATAGTCCCTCATTTCCTATCCAGGGAACTGAGGGACAGCACTTGGTCTTCAAAATAAAGGGAGAAACAACCTGAAAGATGTTAAATACACCAGCTCAGAGATCGCCACTATCTAGGCAAGTGAGTAATTACAGATGGTTTCCAAAAATCTATTTTTCATAGCAGTGGTCATTTTCCTAGTGTTTTCCTGTTGAAACATATTGTGTAATGGACACAGGACTTGTACTTCGTACTGTGTCAGCTGACTCCTTGGGAAGAAGATATTAACATACCTTCTGCTATGTTTCAGATGTGCAACTTCTCATTGCTATGGTTACACTGAGAGCAGAGTACCAGACCAACATTCTGGCTTGGGTATGGTGGCACCAACTGCAACAGCAGTAACTATGTTTTCACAATATCACTTGGGAAAAGTATGTGATATCAGCTGAAAATGCAAAATAGCAGCAAATAAAAGAAAAAGCAAACAATGCTTTAAAAAGAGCACAGTTGGGGCAACTTAGAATAGTATATAGCTCCTGCTGGCTGCTCTGCTCTTCTGGAAGAAATTGTTAGCCCTTTGTAAACCTGAAAGAAACAGCACTGGGTCTGCTCTTCAGCTGCCACTGTCTCAAGCTTGGCAGACTGGCTTAAATGGCCACCAATCCCAGTTAAACCTAATGTTCTGGACTGTGGACTGATGTGGCTGCGAAGCAAACACACTGGTTTTGCTGTGGGCACGGTAACCTCCACAGAGAGGTGCAGCAGAGGCTGAGGGCAGAATCTGCTGAAGTTGTTCCAGCATGAATCAACACAGGTTTCCTTGTGTCACCCTTCTTTAAGGCACTCTTATACAATTGGCTTGCTGTTGTTAATGAGGAAAATAGCCTTTTGTCTAACTCTCTTCTGAGGATTCAGTTAGCATTAAAGAGCCTGAGGCTTGGTCTTCAGCATTTCATGTGGCAAATGGTATGTGTGGTGACATGGATAGACGTCACCTTCAGACAGCGATCACATGTTTTCTTACCTTCTCTGTCTTTCTCCTTCAGGGCCTTACTAGCTCAGTAGCTCTAATGAATCCTCTTCCTGAGAAGGCTGATATCTTCTCATAAGAAGACTAGTAGTGTAAAAGGTCTATTTCTTGGTAAATTGCTAAAGCACAAGGCACTGAACAAAATTAAAATTGACATTTTCCAGAGGCTTTCATCTAGTTCATCCTCCCTGGAATTTAACTCATCCTGTATATATATTACCTTTCCCAATAAGAAGTGTTACCTGAGTTGTTAATTTACTCTTAATTCTAGATTGTACAAATCCATTCTGACTTGGCAAAGGTTACACTTAGAACCAAGCTATATACTTACTAAATCTGGCAAAAAAACCTCTCAACTTTTCAATGGGTCTCAGCCCTTAGCCAAGATAATTTAAACTGGTTTTTATCTTTATAGCATGAGTCTGTCCAACATACAAGCTCCACCATCCATTCAAAGCACAGGGGGGATCTTGCACACTAACTCTGCAGTGTGATTTAGGACCTCTACACAGTCACATGATTTCCATTTGATCCTGTTCTTGACACTGAAAATTTAGAAGGATGACAAGTAAATCGTAGCATCTAAAGAGTTTGTCACCTGTGGCTATTTGGTCCTCCACCTCTCCTTTTTTCCCTGACCAAGGTTACAACTGCCTCAGGCAAATGGCAATACAGAATATGTGAATGATCCTCAGCCACTTTACAGCAGAGTCTATGAGCTCAGCATAAACTTTTCATACAGAACATAAACTGTTGGGGTTTGGACCAACATGGTAACCCATGGACTTGCATTTGATCCACCTAACTCCTGGCTGGGAGGTGGTTTTCTGGATGAGCACGTGTTGCACAGGTCACAACACTGCTCATGAGGGATTTTGTTTTGCAAACAGCAGCACACTCTGATAATGTTTTAATCTCCTAGATTCACAGTATTGTCTCAGGAGAGGCACCCCTCTGCTTCCCCCCATTACCTCTTTTACACTGGGCAAGACAGAGCATTTCACAGATGCACTTCTCCATCCCCACCTTTACTGCAGGGTGACTAAGTCATGAATGAAGCTGCCAATAGCCATGAACTTAAGAACCACATATCAGTGCTGGTTTATTTTGACAAGCCTAAAAACTTTGAGCTTATGGTTGCTTTCCAAAGAGCCTATCCCATCTTGCAGTGGAGTGAGTAAACTCAAAAAGAGGGGAGAAAGCTAGACCAAAATAGATGACTGTGAGCAGGAAACATTACAGCCATGGCAGCACAAGCCATTCTAGCTCTTGAGTCAGAGTCCTGTGTGAGCATGAGTCAAATCCCTTAATTGTGTCAGCACAACCACAAGAGATTTCTAGCTATGGCACTTGATTGGGGCTCCTAAGCAAAGATTAAAGTAGGGAAAAACGCTATGTTTAAAAATTAAATGGTGATCAGAACTAAACCTTTTAAATAGGAGTAAACCCAGGTTAACGTCTAGAAAAACTGTTACCTTAAAGGTATCCTTTAGTGATATAAGAAGACATTTGCTTAAAAACAGTCACCTTTTTATATGCAACCTGTTTTACTTTACCATACTCTGTGCTACTGGAAAATTCCTAAAGTTCCTTAAAGAAAAAGCATCAAAATATGCCTGGATACTGGCTTGTCGCTCAGTAATAGTAGTCATTTCAGACATACACACACACACACACACACACAGTGAATTGCATATCTAAAATCTACTCAATACTCAATACTCAAGCTAGTGTGATGAGAAGAAAACCAAAAAAAGAATGGTATGGAAAAAAAGGGAGGGAAAAAATGCAGTAATTTTAGTGGGCATGCATTGACTGTATATTTTCTGTAAAATATGAAGAATAAGGACCCAGGGGGGGTTTTTTGTGGCTATGGGTCACCTATACTTGAACGAGTTTTTCATATTCTCGTGATTCTGTTTGCCATATGCAAACCTGACAGTTCTTAAAACATATGTAAATAAGTGTTGTTTACAAAGGCAGTCCGGTCATAGATGTAATGAATCTGAATAGATTTAGCCTTAGCTCAGTTCAGTGTTATTTTCTAAGCTCCTCTCTTCACATGCAAGAGTCTTGCACTTAGAACAGGCTGCCTGAGGTCATAGACAGGATTTAACGAGTGCAAGCCTGCTTAAGGAGGCCGATTTGAACTGAGTGGATACAGAGCCTTATTTATGACACAAACATAATCTGAATGAATTGGTTTATGTCTTGTTCGTGTTTAGGAGTACTGTGCTACACCTATGCAATATTTGCATTGGAAAACATGAGATTTCCATGGGAATGAATCACTAACATTATTCACAAGGCATTCACAAGGATTTTACAGCGGATGTTTCATAAGGAAATCAGGATGGTTGCTGTGGCATTGACTTCAAAATAAAATTTGGGTGTTTTGTGTCAAATGTTTTCAGTTTCTTGCAGTAAAAAAGACTGTCTCACCATCACTTTGAATTTAAAATACAAAGTCTCTTTTAAATAATACCTTTCTCTCCAGAACACTTGCAACCTATCTATCTGCATCACAGTATTAGTGCAGGCATGTTGAACATGGAGAAGCAATTTAGGCAGAATGAGAAAGCAGCGTTTGGAGCACATAAGGTCATCTCTTGAATAGGAGGATTTTCTGCTAGCAGCTGCCACTGCTGAATCTGACCAGTGACTGGAAGGCATCATGCCAGAAGCTAGGACATAAAAAGATCTTTGGGCTGGGAAGCATAAAATTGAAAGAGAGGGGAACTGATCAGCTATTTTCTCTAGTTTTAAAGGTAGGTCAGTAAGGTGAGTGAGGCGATGGTTGACACGGTTGGCACTTGGGGGTTTGTCTAGGGTGGAAAACTACACTAAGGTAAATTTAATTAGCTTTGGAGCCAGTATAGTAACTGCAATGCCTGTCCATGTTATGTACCTTCTTGGTATAGGAGGGCATTTTTCATTTTCAACCTGTCATTAATGTATTCAAGACAAATGGAGAAAGTCATGCTTACTTTATAATAGAAGTGTACACATGAACATTTGCTCTGGTACTAAGTTAGAGCTAAGTCCGTGTCAGGAAAGATTTGTCAGAATAGCCTTCCCGGAAAGCTCTCTTAAGATCGGGAGAGCCCATATAGGCAGCAAAAGTGCTTTATCTATGTAACATGCACCAGTGCAAAAGTGAAAAATAAGCTGTACCACTTTTGTGCAACAATAAGTGGGATTTTACCTGTATAAAAAGGATGCAAGGCAAAGCACCTCACTGGCCATTTGTATGGCTATCAAGGTTAGTTGTTGTATCAACCTCTATGTCTGCCTAAATTCACCTCCACCTTATTTCATACTATGTCATTCTCAAGACTTGTCCTGCATAAAACCACCACCAGCCAAACTAATGCAATGGTGTATCTATACCATGGTTGCCAAACATGTTCTAATGCAATAATGAGCACATAGAAGAACATATGTAGCACATAGGTTACACATTTATTTTGCAGAGATACCCATTGAAGATGACACTATTGACTTGGACTTTACTGCTGAAAAGGTTAACTAATTAATTTTTCTTAGCCTTAGAGAAACCAACATGTGTCAGCTCTCCTGTGCTAAAAACACAGTCAAGATAAGGTGCTTTGATTCTGGACTGGGGTGAATTTTCCAAGGTCAGTGACAGCACAAGAGGACTGGACTGATCTTGCTGAAGTAACCTTGTGGTAAAGTATCCAACAATTGGCTGTGTTACCACTTTGGCATATCTGGCACATACAAGTAATTTTGTGGAAAAATATAGGGTTTTTTTCATTTGGTTTGGTTTGGTTTGGGCTTTTTTTTAGCAGCAAAGATCCAGTCTTTGTAATTTGCTGTTGTGCTACCTTAGAAGCATTTTTATAGTCCACTCTCCAAACAGCACAAAGCTTATCAGACCTAAATTCTATATGTGGCTGAAACTTTCTGTGGACATCCGTATCTATGACAAGTCCTCTGAACCAGGGAGCAGTATGTCCAGGGCATTTCATTATCCTTGGTGATGCAATTTGCATTTGGAATAATCATGTCTACACACAGTGCTCTGGAACCACTATGTCTACTCAGCTGTTACAACATTCCTGCTTTGCATTCCTGGACGATTCCATGTTTTATTGCTTTGCCTCTCTGTTTTTTTCCATGCTGCTTGCTCATCATGTAAGATCCCACCAGAAGGTAGTGGGGTATTTTTCATGATTGCTCTCATTTCATCACAACATTCAAAGTGAGCTCTCTTTTCAAAGGACTACTGATCATCACGCAAGAAGCACTGAAGACCAGAGAGGTTCCTGGTGCTATTTGCATATCCTTAGGGACAGGGACAGAGCTGAAGCTGAGCAGAGATAACTGACTAAGAATTAATGCATGAAATGGTGAGGCTCAGTAGCGATGCAGAACAGGGAGAGCCAGCCATTTCAACAGGGTTTGGGAATATTAAGTTTCAAGAGCCTTATATGGAGAAACTGCCCTTCAACTGTAAGAATGGAAAATGTCTTTAGAATTTATCTTGGCTTGGTGAAATATACTCATCCATTTTCATCTGAAGGCTCACTGTTCTCATTGGGTAACCATTTCTGCAGAGAGAAGCCCACAGGAGAAATGGTCAGGTTTATCGTGAATGGGTTATGTGCAACAACTAATATAAGCTGTTTGGCTTACTTGAGTTGGCAACAGACTGGCACTTATTGATGAGTTTAAGTATTTGAAGTTAGTTAATTGCATTTAGGTCATTAGGTCATTCTACGATTCTATGAATAATGTGACAGATAAAGTTATTATCACTTCAGATCGTACCTAACAGAAGGCAGAATTTTTCCATGGTGTAGCAGATGATCACTATGGGACACTTACTAATATTAGAATGACATGATGAGTAGGTCCAAGAAGCCTACATTTTTAGAAGCACTGGACTATTCACTGCTATTTTTTTTCTTTAAGAGCAAATATAGAGAACAATAGTGCTGTGATTATTCTTGTCTTTTCAAAAAATCAAGTATATACAAACATCCATGGTTCTCCTGTTTTTGAAGACTTTTGAAGGATGCTTAAGAAAAGAAAGCTCATTTATACCCAGTCAAGTGGGGTGGCTTTAGACTGTGCATTAACAATACTCAAAACCCTGATGCTTGTTTGGTGATATCTACCTAATGAAAATTATTTTCTCTGTCATGCAGATTCTTTCACAGCAAAGTAAATAGAGAAACACTGAGACATATTGAGTCAGAAAAAAAAGTGGTGAAGGTGCATTCCTCCATGATGAAGAAGACAACAGTCTGGGATGCCCTACATTTCACTTGTGAAGTGAGTGCAGATTCGTGAACAAAATGGATGCTCTCTTAGTACAGGAATAGGGAAGTGCATATACCTGAAGGTTTTTAGTAGATCATACACAGGGATTTTATTGAATTCTGCAAAGGTTTTAATATAATCAAACAAGGTTAGGAAAATCACTTCAGAAGGTATAAGTTAGTTAGGGCAAGAGAGCAGGGGAAAACAGTCTGTGGAACTGTAGAAATACCCTACCCTTTGGGCAGATGAATAAGTTCATGGGGTCCCACACCATGCCCATACTATTTGTTACTTTGCAATGTGGAATGTGGAAGGACAAAGCTGTACCTGCAAACTGCTGTGAAAAGGTGCTACCTCAGTAGACATGCTGTTAAAGAAAGGCTGACAGACACAAAAAGTAGGGGGTTGTCTTTGAAAAAAAAAGCATATTTAGAAATATCTGTTTTCTATCTCCTGCAAAAGCTATTTCTGAAGGGTCATGACCACTCTTCTCTACTCTCTCTCCTTAATCATGCTAAATTTCACTTTTTTTCATTTCTCCATCTTTTTATCAATCTGTTGTGTACAGAGAATCAGTAAATATGCTACCCCTTGACTTCCTTTCCTTTTTGCATGGATCGAATGGGTGTTCATCCAGTGTAGGCACCTGCAGCCATGGTTGCTGCAATGTGGCGTGGGTGGGAAAGGTAAAAAGGAACAGGTAGTCATTACCCAAGAAACGACCTCTGTGCCAAGAATAATAAAATATTGCTCTTTCCTTAATTGCACAATATCCATTCCAAAATAGAGAACTATCTTGGCCTGAAGATTTCTTTTTTAATATCTGTGGGTCAGTATGAAGCCATCTTTTAAATAAACAGGATTCTGCCAATTATATAAAATATATCACCAATTATATAAAATGCTGAGAATCTCTGCAGTTATTAAAATACTTCTGTAGTCAGAATTGGGTGATTTGTAACAACTCAGTTCAAAGCTGAAGGTGTAATAAAAAAAAGCCAGAAAATCCAGTACCTGCTGTAACAATAAACTTATCGTATACTCGTTAGGCCACATGATGTTGCCCTGTTAGATATTAATGACTCTGAGGTAAATGGTAGAACAGGAGAGAAAGGTAACAATGATGAAGGGCTGTTCAGCAGACTTCATTTAAAAGTTGTTTTACATAAGTGGGACTGAGGTCCTTCCTGTACATTGAGACACTCCAGTGTTCAACTCCAAAGTTGGTATAGAAAATGAATAGTTTTAAATAATTTTTGTATCTTGAAAATTCTGAGGCTCAGCTGCTTCTTTTCCTCATGATTATATAACAAACTATTTTTTCAGTGAAAGAGAAATGCAGTATGGATGGGCAGATGTAGAAGTCTGGTGTGCGAAAGAACTGGATCAGGACTAACCACCATGAGTTCCTTTTATTGTCTGTGGGGGGAAAATGGAAAAAGAAAGAGAGAAAAAAACACTTAAGGCATGATTCATACCATCCTAATGTAGGCATCTAAAATAGGTCAGGTTCATTGAGCTCTAAAATGTCTGCTTTTCTCTGTGGACAGAGGCATAGTCACCCTAGGGAATCACTCGCTTAGATGTGGATATCTATGCTATCAAGTAAGGTGAGATGATTTCCACCCCATGTAACTTTTGTGACCAAGAATAAATATCTGTAAAGAAAGAAACACTGCCTCTCTAAAAAAAAGAGCTACTAATAGAATGATACGTGCTAAAACTCTTGTTCCACATTCCCTACAATGACCTAGATCCTATAAAACTTAAAGACTGAAATCTCTAGCACAAAGGAAAGCATGTTATAATACTGTGTTATAATTCATTCTGACTTGTGAAAGAGATTGCTCACTAAACTTAAAACTAACACATGCCAAGAAGTACATAGCAGTGATCCAATTTAAGATGTGCACAGGGAATTAATTGCTGATTAGTATGTGTATTATAATTAGTGCATATAGCAGTACATCAGTATCTTAGCATATATATACATATATGTATATATATATATATATATATGTGCTGGGGCCTCTGGTGGTCTAGTGGTTAGGGTGCAGGACTCTCACCGCTGCGACCCGGGTTCGATTCCCAGCCCCCCGGGCAGATGGAGCTCGTCAGCCCTGTAAGGCAATCCATCTAAGAGAAGGTCACTCTAAACAAACCTACGTTCTGGGGACCTCACTGCCACTGTCCAAGTTTGCTTGGCCCTGGCAGATGAACCTCAGGATTAAAGGGTGGGCTCAGTTCAGCGCAAGCTGTGTCTCACCTAAAAAAAAAAAAAAAAAAATCCACTGCGCAGGCTCGAAGGGTTAATGACCTTTCCCAAAATCTTCGCTCGCGAAGACTGGCCATTATTATATATGTGCTAACAGAACAATTAAAAGGCAATTATAGTTAACAGTTGTAGTTTCATACATTAACACATGCAGTATATTGGTATGCAAACTAAATATATCCATGAAAAAATGTAAATATAAAGACAATAAGAACATGTTCTTATTTTATTCTGATTTTCTGAAGGACTACTTAGCACAATAGAAATCTTAGTGCTGACATACTTCCATCACTAGCTGTGGAAAAGAAAAAACCTTCATTGAATATTTCTGATTTGCATTTAGAAAGAAAAATAGTCTGCATTGCCAAACTATCATGTATTCTGACATTTTCCAAAGCAGATGGTAAAGAGCATTTATTAATTGTTTTAATTGGCAGGACTAGATAACTTGATTAAAAGCTTTTAAAAAGAATTTGTACTGCTGTGCATTGGCAAAAAGCTTTGGCATACTGGAGAAGTCCAAAAGGCCTGGAAAAATCTAATGCCATGTTGATATTTCAACAATGTAAACAGGATGACCGGGGTAACTGTAGATGAGTTAACTTGACCTTGGTTCCATGTGAAAGAATGGAACAGCTGATATGGGACTCTGTTCATAAGGAAATAGAAAGTGGTAACATAATTACTGCCAGTCAACATGACTTTATGCAAAACAGGTTAAGTTAAACAAACTGCATAATACTTTTATGAGATAAGAATTTTGATTATTTTATTTGTTTAATAAAAGTAACTGTGTTGACAAAACAATGTCTTTAAGACTTCCGTTAAGCATTGATACCACATGACACTCTGACTAAATGATACACCAGAACAAAACCAGGACAACATATAATAAATGAGACCAAACTGTATAACTCAGAAATTCAATGTATAATTGTTAACTAAGACTTACCAAGTACTGCCAGTGTGCTGCTGCAAAGATCCTTTCATGTCTTAGACGCTGTTATTCAAAACCTTTACCTGTGGCATGAGAAAAAAAGATCCATAAACTAAACTATAGTAATAACTCTAAATTATGCAAATGACAAAAGGAGAGAAATTATGAGGACAGATTAAAAACAGAAAGGGATTCAGACAAGTAGCTAAGTAGAAATGATATGGGTATAAATATTGATGATTAAAAACTCTTTTCAGAGGAGTACATGGAGATTACACTTGCAGGACTGAGTGTCATGGATCTAAAAAAATGGTTACCCAATGTTTTTTGGTCAATTTTTTAGTGTAACATAGCATAAAATTAGTTAATGTGACCCACAGTTTTACTCTGGAAGGGGTGAGAGCTGGTCTTCTTATGGGTTCGGTGGTCAGACCAAATTAAGCTCTCCATAGAGAATAGCAGAAGAAATGAAAGCTACCACCCTACAAACACATATTACTCTGTTTCAGACTATACAAACAGAGCAATTTCTCTAGGATATTGCAAACACAGCAGATGAAGAAATGTTTAGCAGGGGTTATGTCCATCTGCATAAATAAGGCACAGTAGAACAGCAGGGAGTTTTTCCTTGTTGTGTTTGGGGAAACAAGGCTTTGGCTATGTTATTTGTAAATAAGATTGCACATTCGTGGTCTTTTTGGTTTTGTTTTTGTTTTTTTTATTTTATTTTAGTAAGCAAAAAACAAGTCTCAGAGTGAATAAAAAAGCTTGAGGCAGTGGTGAAATTTTTTGAGATTTTTCATGGGAAACCCATACTTACAGTCAGTGTCCACTCCTTATTTTCCTGTCCCCTGATCCCCAGGGATTTGCTGTGTAAGAGTTGAAATGCTCCCCTGGTCCCTCCCTGGGCAGTCATCATTGGCATGGAAGGACAGAGCTGTCTGTCGCACATAAATACACACACCATCCCCAATCAACTCTCTTCCTCCAGTCTCCCTTCTCCAGGAGCACCAGAGAAAGACACTAATTTTCCACTCCTTTTTTTCCTTTCTGGCATAATTTAAAAGGGAAAGATGATAAAGACTCTCTTTAGGTCTCACCTCACTCTTGTAGTTCAGAAAGGAGAAAGCATATATAAATGAAGTTTATATGACCTGAGAAGCTATATGAGATTGCATGCAGCCAGCCACAGGACTCTGATCTCTTAGTCTTCTCCAAACCCCAGGGCCAGGGTTTCAGATGGAAACCATGGAGCAGGAAAAGGGGCCACTCAGTGTTTAGATTTCATTTCTGTATGGAGCCCAATCTGAAGTTTGAAGAAACTGCTTGGGGTTTGGCAACCTGGTAGAGCTAGGTAGGCCGCTGTAGGGAAGCAGAGGTGAAGCTGAAGAGAAAAAAATGGGGAGATGCATATCTCTTGGTATTACTCAGTGTCTGTGGATAAGAGAGAAGTAATGGCTGATGATGTGATGGGGAATCAAACTGGTGCATCAGGTCATGTTGTGAGGCTGCTGCCCTGCAACACAGGCATATACCCCACACACTTAAGGGTGCAAAGAGTCTTTGGTGACTTACTACCTTACCGTCCTGCAGACTTTCCTCTCTGATCTGACCATTGATCCTATATCTGACCAGTAAAACCAGGGGTTTGTCAATCAGCTGCATCTAGTATATCAGTTCATGGAGCAGAAGAGCCTGCAGCAAAAATGGGTGCAATGTGGATCAAATGGAGAGAAGTGTTAGGCAGAAGCAAGAGTACAAATCTCATGGCTGATGCATGAGATTTGACAGACTGGGAACTGAGAGGCAAATCTGGGGCATGACTGATATCAGTGCTGGGAGAATGCAGGAGTCAAAAAATTACCTAATCCAATAGCTGCTGGTACTCATATGGAATGTGAAGATCAATAAAGATCAAGAGAGATAAAATGGATAGGTTATAAATAAAGCACTGATGAACAACATCCCTGCCCCTCAACATCTTCACCACCAAGGATATTTTGGGCTCCTGCTTTTAATCCTTCTTCTAAATAGTCTGCATTTCTACCCTTTCTAAAACAATGACCCAACAGCTGGTGTCTTCCTTCTTTCTCTACCATCATCAACAAACCATCTGTGAGGAGGGAGAGGGAAAAAATGAAATGTCTATATTTTGCTCTCCCCTGGCTTCCCTTGCTGGCTAAGCATCTGTCCCACAGCTGTCACACAGCACTTGGAGAGCGATGAGTTACCTTAAAGTCCAAATGTCTTCCAGTTTTCTGATTTTCAGAAAAATCATCAGTGTTGTACCCCATAATGCCTAAAATGTTTCCTGAAGATTTCTAATAAAGTGGTCACATTGTATCCAGGGAGGCAAGTAATCAAATGCATATATTCATCTGGCCATGTAAAAGAGAGGGGATAAGTGAAAGCTAGTTCTCTAGAGTCCCTCTATGGCAAATGGAGGACAGTTATTTTCTAATGGAAATATGTCATACCTTTTTTAAGCCATTGTGTTTTGACTGTTGATACCAAAACTGCACACAAATGAATTTAAGATATATTAACCATATCTTGAACACTTCTTTCAAAATAATTTGAATGTTTTTGTTAAATGAGCAGAGCGCACAATGTCGAGTCCATGCTGGCATCAGGGTTTTATGCTACAGGAACTCTAAAGATGCCCTAGCTGGAATGAAGGTGATGTGAAGTGTGGCGTGATGAGAGGGGATGGACATAAACTTCCTGGTACAAAGTTAATGTCTTAATTATTTGTAAAAAAAAATTGAATTAGTAGTTGTAATTGTACAAATCAACACCTACATCATATGGCTACATATTATCTCCTCCATTATTAAGAGGCACATAAACCCAGATTCACCATACCGACTGACAGACTTCAGAACTAGCTGAAGAAAGGATTAATAACTCTCCCTTCATTACTTTGGAGGAATTCTAGATGCTAAAATGCATTAGTATACATTAGTATACGTCTTCTGGATACCTATGTTTAGCTGATATGATCACCACCTCACAAAATATGCAGGGACAATAGACTCAGCTGACTTCACAGCATTTCTTCACTTATTCCATCACTTATGGATATAACTTAATGGCCACTCAAGACTTGTATAGAAAGACTTAAATATCATAATTTAGTTTGATCACAAGTTATTCATGCTGCAGAGGATATCAAATCATTGAACTCTCTACAGTTGGCTTTAAAATCCATGCTGCTGTAACAAACACAACTTAAATTGAGAATATCTATTCTTAAGTGATTCATTAAGCCTACAAAAAAGTATAAGATTTATCCAAGAAAAATAACAGAATGGGCTTGTTGAGAGAAAATAGGTCTTGTGGATTGTGATGGTTTTCTACAGATATAACATCTCTTCCAGAAATGCAGAGTACAACTGCTGCATTTCTGCAAAATACCCCTGGTCTATTCAGCACTACAATTTTATAATGAGGGACAGAAATTAATTTGAAACTAATGAATATTGCCAGTTCTGTGGGGTCATTCTCAAATAAAAGGGAGCCTTGCCAATTATGTGTGCTCCTGAGTCTTGCTGAAACAATTCAGAGGAAACTGAAACACAGGAAGTTCCACCTGAAAATGGGGAAGAACTTTACTGTGCAGGTGACCAAGTACTGGATCAGGTTGCCCAGAGAGGTTGTGGAGTCTCCTTCCCTGGAGATATTCATGAGGCATCTGGGCACAATCTTGAGCAACATTCTCAAGGGGACCTTGCCTGAACCGGGAGGTTGGACTAGATGACCTCTAATGGTCCCTTCCAACCTTATTCACCCTGTGATTCAGCTTTGTAAGATTTTAAGATTTTTCAAAACATTAAAATCCAAGTGGAGGCAAGATATCTGTTTAAAGTAACACATTAATTTGATGTTTTTATGCATGTGGTTACGAAGTTGAACCTGCACATGGAAAAAGCAAATAAAAATTAATTATAGACAGCCTTCAAAAGTGAGAAACAGGAAAACCTACTTTGTTTTTTTCCACTAAATCAACAAGTCATTATATTACCAGCCTAAAGGATTGGTAATGTGAGGATGTCTGAGTGTGAATGTTTTGAGGCTGTGATTTTTATGTTGTAGGTATTTCTTTAAATATAGCCAACACAGTAGGGTGGCAGACAACTGTTGTTTTTAAACTTGATTATCCTGCAAGAATATCAAGATCACTTACCCATAGGCATTTTTCAGCAAATGTTCAATTAACAACATGACAGCCAACCATTGACTTGAAAACTATCTGATCTTTCCGCAATCAATAAATTGTACCTGTGTAATTTATACTGCTGTGATACAGTTACATGTTTAACACATTTGTTGTGCTTGTCCCAGTCCTAAACAAAATAGAAAAGGTAATTTTGTTACAAAAAGGGACACCTTTTTAGGAAATAGTTGCAGAGGAAACTTCTGTAAATACATAGGTTGGCAAGGGTAAAACAAAGGCCAAACTACAGTGTAGCCCAGGAATCTCTCACCTGGTCTAAGTTTGTTGGGACAGAAGTTTTTGTTAGCAGACAAACTGAGAACACTCTGTACCAGAAACGAAAGGTCCTTTCAGCTCATTGGAGGGTGTAAGAAAAAGATACCCCTAGAAGGGTTCATTTCTGAGGCATCTTCCAGGTCCTTATAAAACTCCAGCTGAAGAAAGGGTTTGCTTTTGTTTGGTCACTGCAAGGTAGTGGACTGAATCTTAGCTCACTGATCCACTTCCATACCAGCTGCACTCAAGAGATGACAGCAGCTCTTGCAAGATCTGAGTTTGGAGTTATTCACGTTTAAAAAATCTGCTTCTGTAACCTTGAAAATTTTTACAAGTGAGCAAAGAATCTCTCGAAAGAGAATTGTGTAGGAATTAAGCGAGGCATCCAGAAACTCTCCCTTATTGTATGATTAAATGCAACAGATGACATTAAAAACATGTTCATTTGCCACGATTACCTCATTCTCTTCTGTTATATGTACTGTTTCTTTGCTTAATCAGCAGTTTAACTAAAAGCACACTCTTCAGTTGTATTTGATTTTGTGGTTTCACATTTTAGTAATGAACATGTCATGTTCACATGAATATTTTAGAAATATTAAATAATCGTTTTATTTTGTGTTCATGAGCACTTGGCAGAACAGGTGTGAATCTTTTTTTTTTTTTTTTGGTGGACTTACTTAACAGTAATTATTTTTAGCAAGTTATTATTATTAGACATGCAAATTGCCCCCTACTATGGGAGTAATTGATAAAATTAGGACCTTGGAGATGCCCACTCCTCTTTCTTCTGCCCCACAAACTATAACAGAGTCTGTACCACGGGTAGGGTGTTTCAACCATGATGCCCAAAACCTGGCAGAAAGTTTTATTCAACCTCTCTCATAGGCACATAAAACTGCATATATTTCTAGTGCCGATAGTTTTGTACTGATCTTGTTGTGATGCTTGGTCATTCTGAAATTAATAGTTCACAGAATATGCCGAGTTGGAAGGGACTCACGAGGATCATCGAGTCCAACCCTTAGCCCAGCAAAGGACCAACCCCAAGAGTCACATCAAGTGCCTGAGAGTATTGTCCAAATGCTTCTTGAACTCTGTCAGACTTGCACCTAAGCTGCATGTCTGAAAAAATGCTTCCAAAAATATATTTAAAAAGATCCTCCACCTCTTCTTTCAGCACACGTGTTGCCTTTTGTGCTTTGCTCATGCGTATGAGCCCACCAAAATACGGAAGGCTGGCACGTTTTAGTTCTTTACATGCTGAGCATGCCTGCAGCATCCTTCAGTTAGGTAACTGGCCAGGTGAAGCTGCTGCCTGTCAGCCACACCATTCATGGGACTGCAGAATCGCCTGTCTCTCATTCGACTCCTCACTTCAGCCATCTTCCTCAACTCATTGCATATGTACAATATATACATTACAAAATGGAAGAAGGCCCACCACTAATTACCCATCCACACAATGTCTAGCACAATGGAAGCCTGAGGCTGTAGTGAGTTTCCCAGACGCTGTCTAAATAATGCAGATAGATGATAATTCTCCTTGAAAGCAGTCAGCCCATTCTGAGGGCAAACCTTCCTTACTTTATTCACATAAAACTTCCACTGAAGGGGTACACTGAGAAAAGCAGGCAAGATTTTCCTCTGTAGTGGCTCTATTTCCCCAAATGTCTCTTCATCTTCCCAGTGGTCTTATGTGTGCACAAATGAGATCAGCAAATGTTTTGTACGAGTAGGAATTGCACCAATAGCATATCCCAAACAGGAAGAGTAAGTGATGATTCATAGTCACAGTTTTATACTCTTTATTTTGCACAATCAATTAAGTAGATAGAAAAAGAAAACGAAAAAAAAGAAAGAGAGATAAAGAGAAGATTGGATTTTTTCTCTTTCGGCAGTAATAATCCTGGGGCTATTTATAAGGTGTATATATCACAGAAATCCAATAAAACAGGACTGGAAGTAAACATGAGATCATCTAGGCTATCACACTGCCCTGAGTCAGGACAACTGTACTTGTGTCATTCCTGAGAAATATTCGCACAGCTTAAAATGCTCCAGTGATAGGGTCTAAAAAAAACTCTTGACAGTCTACTCTAGGACTGCATTACCCCTGCTGTTAGGAAAATTATCCTGATGTCAAGATAAATGATGGAGGAAGTCCATTCTGAAGTTTTTTTAAAGAAAAAAAAATCTAGAGGAAAAAGAGCTACTACCTAAAGCAGGTGCAAAGGTCATCTGAAATAAAGGCAAATAGCCAAATGAATTGTAAGGCAGAGGGGAAAGCTGAATGCCTGGGATGGTTTTGCTAGAGAACAGCCTCCAAGAGCAGTAAGAAACAAACAGGAAAATAAGGCTGGAATAATGTGCCTAAGGAAAAAAAGTAAACAAATAGGTTTTCAAAAAGAAAGCTACCTGGAAAAAACTGAATTGAAAAAAGCAGGAAACAAATGAACAAAACAAACAAACCCTCTTCTGTTGGAGTGCTGGGGTGTTTGTGCAAATAAGCCTACACAAATTTTCTGTAAACATTGCATCAAAGAAATATTGAATTCTATCATCCGTTCTCTTCTCGGAGAGAAATGCCCTAAAGGACTCTAGATCTTGGCTATCTATATGGGTCAGAAAAGTACATTACAAAACTTCTCTATTTAAAAAAAACAAACAAATAAAAACAACAAAAAAGTCTGTTTTCAATTACTTTAGATATTTATGCGTTCTTCTCTGATGCAAGAGGGGTATCGACTTCAACTATCGCTTGAAAATACTTGTCTCTGTTGCTTCACGAAGACTTTTTCTTTTTTTTTTCTTCTTTTCCTAGGAGAGGGCTGGTTATATTCTGTCAGCCTTTTTTTTTTTTTTAAATAACTATATTTTTTGAATTAGCGATCACTCCAGAAGGAAGGAAAGAAAAGAAGAAAACGAAACAGAACTAAACCCAAGCAGAAAACAAAGACAACCCTCCCCCATTTTAAAAGCCGCCTGTCGGTGCAGCAGAAGGGCCCCGGTGCCGCCATCGGGCGGCATCGTCGCGGTGCCGCCATCGGGGGGCAGCACCGGCGCGGCGCCCGCCCCGTCGGGGGGGCGAGGGGCGTCCCGGGGCTTCCTCCCCCCCGGGAGCGCCGCGGCTGCGCCATCGCCGCCGGCGCGTTTGGGAGGCGGGGATGGGGGGCGGCCAACCTCAACAATACAAAAAACGCTCGCACACAAAAGCCGAACCAAAATAAAACCCGCACCAACAAAAATAGATGTTCCAGGAAAAAAGCCCTGATGATTGCGACGCGCTGACGCATCTCAGCCCCCAGTGCGTAATTTTTCGCAGCGGAGGGGCGGGAGCGGGGCAGGAGCTGGTCCACACCCCCCGCACGCCCCCCCAGCCCTCCGCCCTGGCTCGCTCCTGGGAGCTTTACCAAAGGCGGCGATTTCCGCGGCAAACAGGCGGCAGCGAAGGCGTGGAGCCCCCGCGACGGACTGCGGGAGGGGCCGGGGAGCTGCCCCGGGGACCCCAAACCGGCAGCCCGGAGCATCGGCCGGCCTGGGGACACGCTGCTGCAGACCTGTTCCCAAACTGGCCTTTTTCTGCGTTCACCTGCCACAGGAGGAACTCTCCCTGTTCAGACCACGGGAACTTTGCTCAGGGTTTTCTCCAAAATACCGCCAGTGTATCGGCCTGCCTGTGGGCTGCGGGGTTCTGAACCTGCCGCTTGAGAGACGAATTTTGAGGAAGAAATGATCCAAATGCAGAAAAAATCTTGGTCAAAAACGCTTAATCAAAAAATAATGAACTGGAAATAAGTCATGCTTCAGATTTTCCTGTATACCCTTCCCATATAAGAATGTACAAGCTAATGACATCAACATTATTTCAGAATATATTTCAAATAATTAATAAAAGTAGTAGTAGCTTCAAGAATTACTGAATATGCCCAAAGTTGCATAACCGTAACTCCTATTTATTTAACCTGTAATTCTCTGGAAATCTTTGGGTGTGATACTCACCTTTACTTAAGAAAGAAGTATTTTTAGAATTTATGCTTTCTGAATATCTTTTTCTCATGTACAAAGCCAGCCATAATTGTTTACTCAGACTTGGGGGGGGGGAGGATAAAAATTGGCAGCCCCAATTTAAGGGTAAGAGCAACTTAGTGTTACTCTTGCTATAGAGGAATAAAGCCAGATGTTAGGAGTTACTAAATAAGTAGTATCAACAAAGTATTTTGTAAAACTATCTGGAAAGATGGTCTGTACTTCTTTCCAAATAACACAGACTTCTCTACTGGGCAGTCATGGTACATTACCACTCAAAGGAGTTGAGAAAGGGTAGTGAGAAAGAAGTTGATGGGAGTTCATGTCCTCTCATAGTAAGGTTATGAAATATATAACCAGAATGACACTGTATCAGAAGTATGCAAATAAATGTACCAGGGAATAAACTGACTTCACCTGTTTATGTAGAAGTTCAAGGACATCAAAATATAAATCACTCTGTTTTGTTGGAACAGATAACTGTACTCTTGATAGTATAAGAAAGTGTTGCTGACGCACGTAATCTTTCTCTGCACTTTTTTCCCATGGCTTCACTACCATCAGCTCTATGATCCTGGCAACAGGTAGAAAGCAACAGCCAAGCCAAACATCAAACACATCCCTTTCAACTCTTACTTCTTATCCTGAAACTGAAAGATATTTAAAAATGAGATTTAGACTAAGAACAAACAAAAACATATATTTAAAGGATGTCACAAATTTTGAAATTCAACCTACTCATGCATCCAGTCTCTCAGAAAGTGTTTTTTGAGTAACTGGCTGTGTCTTTGGGCAGTATTTAAATATAGTTACATATTCATAGGGCCTCGTGCTTCAATCCCCCCCAGTGTAGGGGGTTGTGTGTGTGGAACAAACAACAAAAAAACCCCCAGCTGGATCCTGTGTGTTAGGCTTGTAGAATTAAGCTTCCACATGTAACTAAAACCAGTTGCATGCCCCTAGAAGTAGTAAACTCAATCATTTAACTATTATTCAAACAGCTTTCCCAACCAAAATTCACTAATGGCTTGAGAAGTTCATGGCTTGAAAAACAGTGTTGCAGGCCACTGTTTAGCATCCATCCACACAGTTCAGTAAGGAAAACAGGAAGTTTAAATATATTTATACATAAATGCATAAATGTCATTATCATACTTTTTTTTGTTTTAATATAGCCAAGGAACCTTGAGTGCTTTGGGAAATGTGCAATCAGTAGGGCTCTGTGCTGGCAAAACTGTATTTGCTGTATCTAAACTTCATTGTCAAAAGCAAGGTCAATAATTTTCTAGGCATGTCTCTGCCAGTTTAGGGTGGACAGAAGTAACATTTTATGACTGACATACATGATGCCCCTCACTTAGGTAGTATATTTTGATAAATCTGACCCTTGCCCAGCATAGTTTATTTTTCTTGGAGGAAAAAGTAGATGGCTGAAGCATGGTATGCTGGCAAAGGCATAGTTTAGGAGGCAGGAAAGTTGCTATTATTACCACTATTTGGTTGGTCTACTTTGTGTATTAGCAAAGTATTCCCAGCCGAGACCTCAAACTGGTAAATGTAGTG
Source organism: Lepidothrix coronata (assembly GCF_001604755.1). NCBI lineage: Eukaryota > Metazoa > Chordata > Aves > Passeriformes > Pipridae > Lepidothrix > Lepidothrix coronata. The sequence continues at coordinate 104,415 of NW_016690558.1, read as the reverse complement.
AAATAGAGATGGGGAAGGGTGGTATGACAAAAGAAAAGGAATGGGATGGTAAAACAAGATCATTTTTTCTTTCATCGTGATGGAATTATTCTACAGAGCAATTTAAGCAAACATCCTCTGGCAGAACTGTTGCAGTTACTGAAGATGCTGCTGCCTCTATCTGTTCACCCCTGTGTTCTGCCTGAAGTTCCTTGGTGGAACAAGGATGCATGTGTTATGCTCAACCATCCCAATTCACAGCCCTCTGTATCTCTGAAAAACCACTTATTCCAGAAAAATAAAGCTAACATGCTACACAACAGATAGGAACAGCTGAATCATAAGACATGGGAGCTGTAGAACCTCTCACCTGTAGCTGAGAGCAGGGATGGACGACTGGTGTTAGTGCATTTATTGTAATTAAATGCCCCTGTAATTACACTGAAATGACTGGGAAAATTTTTCAGAAGGGATATAGTGTTGAAGAGCATTTCAGAGGAGTTCTGAGAAAACTCTGAGTAAGACAGGTCACCTATGTAAACTGGGGTCATTCATTCCAGAGTGCTGGTCATGAAACAATAGGACTTTTTAACCTGAATTTCACATACACCTGAGTTGCACTTCTTGTGTTCTGTACCCCAGTTATGCATTAAAAACCAAACTCCAAACATAATTATGGCATAAATAATACTTGTTATGAATTGACCACTGCTAAAAATGAGCTACTAAAGATGCTCCTATATCAATGCCAATACAGAAATAAAAAGTATAAACTGCAACCTTGGATTCTAGTCTATCCTAATCCCTTTGTTACAGAAATTGTTTGCAAACCTGGTTCTGCTGCTATAGCCAGTATATCAAATGTGTATTGCCCACATGGTCAAGAATAAATATATAAAAATATCACGTAGGTGAATTAATATTAGTCTTTTTTTTTTTACATTTCAGACCTAAGGATGTGTACTCAAGGTCACCAATCATATTTCATAAACGTCTGGAAAAATCTTTCCAAATTCCCAAGGCGTTTACAGACAAAAGTTTGTGTTTATGGACCCAGATCGCTCAGAGTGGCAAGAAATTGTTCAGATACCTAATTTCCTTATATCTTCAGTAGTATGAGTACAGGGGATAGTCTGGACCGCTACAGCCACAGCCAGAAAATCAACTATTCCCGAGTTTTCATATGAAACTGTCCTCATTGAGATGTTATGCAATCATTACATATAATATAAATTTGCAATTACTATTTCTATGCATTTGTCCAGATGCAGAAATCAAAGAACATTACCAGGACAGTAAAGACTGTCAACATCATTTTGTGTGAAGAGTCATACAGGTACACAGAGGTCACAGGTACCTTGCCCAAGGTTACACTCTTTTCTTGCTCCTGCGGAGAGGTCAGTGCCTCAGATCTCAAATTACATCTCTAACTCCGCCCCCATCCTCTTTAAAAAAAAAAAAAAATTAATAAACCCAGGTAACTACTATCTTGTATGTAAATGTTTTCCCGTAAGACGAAGGGAGAGGTCTATCTTCAAAAGCTATCTTCAAAAGCTGCTTTATTGCGACGTACCGGTATTTACAGTGAGGTGGTCTTTTCCAAACACACTTCCTCTCCTCCCCCCCCCCCAGTTACAGCTGTTGATTTCTAAATGGATTATTATGACCCAAACCGCGGAGAATTTCGGGCAGGAGGGAGCAGAGCGGCGGCAGCGGTGCGGGCTGCGGTCGGCCCCGCCGCCTGCTCCGCCGGGAATATGGAGAGCGCTCGGCCGCAGCCCCGCACAACGGCAGCGGCAGGCGCCGCATTGCTTTCGTATTTTTTAACCTTGTTTGCTTGTTTGTGTTGTTTGTTTTTTCCCTCGGCTTTACACGCAAAACCGGTTGCTACAGGTTCGTCGCAGAACGACGAATGAAAGCGTGTCCTGGCGGCACTGAGAGGGTAGACGGGAAGGCGCGGATGGATGTTCGCGTGACCCCAGACTCGGTTTTCCTCCTGGGCATGTGCAAAGGGAGGCTTCCCCCGCCGTTCCCGAGGCGGGCGGGGAGGCGGCTGCGTTAGGAACAGGGTGGACGGTTTCAGTACAGCCTCTTCTCTCCATCCCCCGACTTTTGCTATCGCTGCCCTCCTCGCATCACGCTGCGCGCTTCGTGAGGCGCCGCGACCGCCCTCACCGTGGGGCGACAGGCCGGCATCCCCGCTCGCAGCCCCCTCCCGGGCCCCTGCGCTCCCCCTTCCTTCCCCCGCTCCCACCGCACACGGGAAAATGCGGGCTAGGGAGACCCCTGCCCCTGATGCCGCCCACCCCGGCCGGGGCCCCTCCGCCGTTCACCTCCCCCTGGCAGCGGGGAGAGAAAGGCTCCCATTGATCCCGGGGCGCGGCCCGCCTGGTGACGAGCGTGCGGGTCCCCGGTAAACAAGCGAGACGCCTCCGCCCCCTGCGGAGTCCCCGCACGCCTGGTGAAGGCGCGGGAGCGGCGGCAGCGGGGGGAAGCGGGGGGAGCGGGGAAGAAGGGGAAGCAGGGAGGCGGGGGGACCGGGGGCCGCTTAGCCCCCGCCGCCGCTCGCTCCGTGATCGCCGCGCCGCGCTCCTCCAGCGGGGCCGGATTCGTTTCCAGAGGAAACGCGGACGTTGCCCTTATTCAGCGCTACGGCGAAACGCCCGGATAAATTAATGTGTTTAATTGAAACCGACTGAACAGCGGCACACACTCCCCGCGCCCTCCCTGGGTGGCATCTCCCCGCCGCACGGGGCGGGAGCGGCGGGTCCCCGCGGGGAGCGGTGCGGGGAGCGGGGGGCGCGTGGGCACGGGTGACACAGCGCGCGGGGGAGCGCGCGCACGGAGCGGCCGTGCGTGTGCGGGGCGGGTGACGCACACACGCGTGTATGCGGGGGTGGGGCTGGGTGGGTGTGCAGGGGGCGCCCACCGCGCACACGCGCGCCCGGAAGCTCCGGCGGGCGGGTCCGCAGCACCTGACGGCTGCGGTGAGCCACGCCGGCACCCCGCCGCGTACCGATGGGCGGCGATGGGCATCACCCGGGCTTTGCCGGGTGTACCGGATGCCCCCGCAGTGCCCGCGCCCCCGGCACGTTCCCCGCTATGTGCGCGGAGGGCACCGGCGGGAGGGGCGCAGGAGGAGGGACCCGCTGGCTCGGGGAGGGCCAGGGCGTGGGCGAGAGCGCGGGGGGGCGGGCAGAGAGTGGGAGGCGAGGCAGCCACCGGCCAATGACGTATCGCCGTCCCGCACCCGAGAGCCCGCCCTGCAGTCCCATTGGCGGGCGGAGCCGTCCATCTTGCGGCGCGGCGGCCAATGCGGGGCGGTGCCGGCGGCGCCGTTGCCCCGCCCCGTCTCGGTGTGTGAGCGCTCGGTGAGGCGGCGGTCACGTGTTGTTTTGCTCTTTAGTTGGGGCACTCGGAGCGCGATGTGTTACTTACGGCGAAACTCCCGCCAGCGCCGGCAGCACCAGCGGGAGCAGCGGCGGACCGGGAGCGGCATCGGCGCCGCCGGTACCCGAGCCGGGGAGGACGCCGGGCGGCCGCCGGCAGCACCCGCTGCCTAGAGGCGACAGCGGAGGACCCCGCTGCGGCTCCGAGCAGCCGCGTTCTTCTACAGAGGAATAACTTTATTTTACCTGCTTCTCTCAATTCTTCCTTTATTTTTTCTTTTTCTTCTTTTTTTTTCGCCGCGGCACTCGGTTCTCGTTTCCGCTCCGCGTCGGCGGCAGCAGCGAGAGGAGCCGGGCGGTGCTCCCGCCGCAGGGCTGGGGATGGCGAGCCCCGCCGTGCTGGGGCTGCTGCCCCCCCTGAGCTCCCCGCCCGGCCCCAACCTGAACAACAACAACAACAACAACCAGGGCGTGAGGAAGTGCGGGTACCTGCGCAAGCAGAAGCACGGCCACAAGCGCTTCTTCGTGCTGCGCGGCCCGGGCGGCGGCGGGGAGGAGGCGGGGGGTGCCCGGCTGGAGTACTACGAGAGCGAGAAGAAATGGAGGAACAAGTCCGGGGCGCCCAAGCGGGTGATCGCCCTGGACTCCTGCCTCAACATCAACAAGCGGGCGGACGCCAAGCACAAGTACCTCATCGCCCTCTACACCAAGGACGAGTACTTCGCCGTGGCTGCCGAGAACGAGCAGGAGCAGGAGGGCTGGTACCGGGCTCTCACCGATCTGCTCAATGAGGGCAAGGCGGCCTGCCAGGGGTCCCCCCACCGCCACCTCGCCTCCCCCTTCTCCGCCTCCTGCGGCGCGGCCGCCGCCTCCCTGGCCGCCGCCGGTGAAGACCTCAACTACGGGCTGATCGCGCCGGCCACTGCTGCCTACCGGGAGGTCTGGCAGGTGACGCTGAAGCCCAAGGGCTTGGGGCAGAGTAAAAACCTCACCGGTGTCCACCGGCTCTGCCTCTCTGCCCGCACCATTGGGTTCGTGCGTCTCAACTGCGAGCAGCCCTCGGTCACGCTGCAGCTGATGAACATCCGCCGCTGTGGCCACTCCGACAGCTTCTTCTTCATCGAGGTGGGGCGCTCGGCCGCCACCGGCCCCGGCGAGCTCTGGATGCAGGCGGACGACTCGGTGGTGGCCCAGAACATCCACGAGACCATCCTCGAGGCCATGAAGGCGCTGAAGGAGCTGTCCGAGTTCCGGCCTCGAAGCAAGAGCCAGTCGTCCTCCTCCTCTTCCTCCGGGGGGGCCGGCGGGCCCGGCGGCAGCGGCGCCTCCGCCACTCACCCCATCACCGTGCCCGGTCGCCGGCACCACCACCTGGTCAACCTGCCTCCCAGCCAGACCGGCCTCCTCCGCCGCTCTCGCACCGACAGCCTCGCCGCCGGCGCCGGCACCAAGTGCACGCCGTGCCGGGTGAGGACGGCCAGCGAGGGTGACGGCTGCCGGGTGGGCTCGGCGGCCGGCAGCCCCATGAGCCCGGGCCCCGTGCGGACCCCCCTGAGCCGCTCGCACACGCTAAGCAGCGGTGGAGGCCGGCAGGCGGGGAAGCTGCTGCCGGTGCTGGCCGGCGGCGGGCTGCAGAGCAGCCGCTCCATGTCCATGCCCGCCTCCCACTCGCCCCCCTCTGCCACCAGCCCCATCAGCCTCTCTTCCAGCAGCGGCCTCGGCTCCGACACTGCCCATCCGCATCACCCTCAGCGCCCGTCCAGCGGCAGCGCCTCCGTCTCCGGCTCCCCCAGCGACGCCGGCTTCATGTCCTTCGACGAGTACGGCTCCAGCCCGGGCGGCGACCTGCGGCCCTTCTCTTCCTCCTCCACCGCCAGCAACCGCAGCAACACTCCCGAGTCGATGGCCGATACCCCCCCGGTCCGGGACCCGGGGGGCGGCACCGATCTCTACGGCTACATGGCGATGGAGCGTCCCCCGAGCGGCCGACTCTGCTACCGGCCCTGCCCCGACGCCGCCGGCGACAGGTGCCATCGAAAGCGGACCTATTCCCTGACCACGCCGTGCCGGCAGCGACCCGCCCCACCTCAGGTCTCCTCCGCCTCCCTCGACGAGTACACGCTGATGCGCGCCACTTTCGCCGGCAGCGCCGGCCGCCTCTTCCCCTCCTGCCAAGCCGGGGCTTCCCCCAAAGTGACCTACACCCCATACCCCGAGGACTACGGGGACATCGAGATCGGCTCCCACCGCAGCTCCGGCAGCAGCAGCACCAATTTGGGGCCGCCGGCAGCGGGTGGTGGGGGGGGAGATGATGACGGCTACATGCCCATGACCCCTGGTGTGGCCGCAGCCTTAGGGCAGGGAAACCGGGGTGGCGATGATTACATGCCCATGAGCCCCACCAGTGTGTCTGCCCCCAAGCAGATCCTGCAGTCCCGGACAGGGGTGGGGAGTGGGTCCCCCGGGAACGGGAGCAGCTACAAGACCAGCTCACCTGGGGAAAGCTCCCCTGATGATAGTGGGTACATGCGGATGTGGTGTGGCTCCAAGCTATCTGTGGAGAGCTCAGATGGAAGACTGAGTAACGGAGACTATATCAATATGTCCCCTCGGGACCCCCAGCATGGGCCCCAGGTTCCCTCCCTTACTCCCCCCGACTTCTTTTTTGCCCCATCAGGGCATGGGTCCAGTGAGCCCTTAAAGCCCGGCTGCTATTCATACAGTTCCTTACCCCGCTCCTATAAGAGCCAGGGATTGGCGAAGGACAGCGACCAGTATGTCTTCATGAACTCCCCGGGGAGGATGATCCCGGAGGAGGTGGTGTGTGGAGTGGGCCAGTCGCCTGCTGGCACCTTCACCCCCTCCAGCCACATGGTGCCTTCACCCCTGCGGCACAGCCGGACTGAGAGCTTCCTGAGCCAGCGGTGCCAGCGGGCAGCCCGGCCCAGCCGCCTCTCGTTGGAGACCTTGCGGACGGTGCTACCCAGCATGAATGAGCACCCTCTGCCGCCTGAGCCCAAGAGCCCTGGTGAATACATCAACATTGATTTTGGGGATGCTGCTGTCTATTCTCCCCCCTCGCTGCCTGCTGACAGCCCGGCCTCCTCCCTGGGCTCAGGCACAGGGCAGAGGCGCTCCCCGCTTTCTGACTACATGAACATGGATTTTGGGTCACAGTCACCCTCCCAGTCAGGCACGGTCTCAGTGGGCTCCTTGGAAGCTCTCTCACCGAGCTCTTCTTCCAGCACCAGCCAGCCCAATGGGCGCTACCTGAAGGCGGCTGTGGGGGTGGCTTGTTCATCCAGCCCGTCAGATGGTGGGGATTACACTGAAATGACCTTTGGCATGGCCACCACCCCACCCCAACCCATTGTTCAGAAGCCAGAAAGTGCCCGGGTCACAAGCCCCACAGCTGGGGTGAAGAGGCTCACCCTCTCTGGAGTGGAGGCTTTCATTCTCTCAAGCCCTCCCCCAGACCCAAACCGGGGGGCCAAAGTCATCCGGGCAGATCCTCAGGGGCGGAGGAGGCACAGCTCAGAAACTTTTTCCTCCACCACCACTGTGACCCCAGTGTCCCCTTCCTTCGCACACAACCCCAAACGACACAACTCAGCCTCAGTGGAGAATGTGTCCCTCAGGAAAAGCGAAGGCCTGGAGGAGGAGCAGGGTAGCAGTCCCATGTGCCGCGAGACCTCAGCTGGCTTCCAGAATGGCCTCAACTACATTGCCATTGATGTAGTGGATGGGTCCCTGGCAAACTGTGACAAATCCAGGTTGAAAGCCAGGCACCTCCTGAACGGGGGCATCAATGGAGTAGAGATGAGCGCCTATGCCAGCATAGACTTTCTGTCTCACAACCTGAAAGAAGCAAGTGCTGTGAAAGGTGAGTAGCTATGTCTGACAGTGCTTGCTATGTGTGTTTGTGCCTACTGTTTGCCATCACAGTGTTGTGTGTTTGTTGTGTAGAGCTCCTTACTTCCTTAGAAATCACTCTTATCCCCCTTTTACACATCCTGTAATAAGCAGTTTTGGAGGAATTTGGTGGCTCTTTGTATGAGAAAAAAGGTTTAATTTTGTGATATTTGTTCATGTTTCGGTTCTACTGTGCTAATGAGTGTATACTTCTGGGTATCCCAATAGAAGCTGATGTTTACACAGTTACTATGTTTGGGCTGTCTTTCAGTTTTCTTACATAAAATTTTGGAAAGTGTTTGGAAAATGTGACCAAAATAGTTCATGTTAATGCAGCTTCTGAATATTACTTAAAAATGTAAAATGATTGACTTAAAAACAGGATTGTCTGACTGAGGACATCAGATTACAAAAACAATCCTTGGCTCTCTAGGTGAGAATGTCTGTAATATCAAAATGAGAAAGATAAATTTAATACCATGGTTTTGAAATACCTTCTCTCTTGCAAAAGTTTAACAATAAATCATAGTAAGCATGGAATGTAAATTTAAAAAAATGTAATAATTCTTTCCAGAAGTCACTATATGCTTGAGCTGTTACACGTTGTATCACACATTTCACTTAAGGGCCCACCCTGACAGCTCAGTCCCAGCATGGATGACCAGTTGGTTGGCTTGCTTCTGTATGGGTTGTAAATGTTTGGTGCTCAAAGATAAAAGCCAATTGAAGAACTCTGAAACTTTGTGTGAGAGAGAATTTAGGTTTTAAGTATGTAGCTGTTCCTTTATTGGGGTGCTGGTTATGCTGTTGAAAGAAAAAATAAAGAAACAAATACCTTCCCTTCTCCCCAAAATAGCAACTCGCTTCCCCTCAGTAAGTGAGGGTTTGTACACAACTGGGGGCTGGTTGTGGAGGGCACAAAATAGCCAATCTGTCAAGGAGAAAAAGTTAATGATAAGACACCATTAGGATTCCCTCGGTTCTTGAATTTATGGAAGACGTGGTAGCTTAAAGCTCTGTGCATATATAACTGTAATACATGTTTATGGGTCTAGCTGGGTGAAATGACATACAAAAAAGTAGTTGCTTGGAGGGGGATAAGTATTGCTTCTGTATTCACGGTGCTATAGAGGCATCAATAACAAGTGAACAGCAACAGCTTGTGAAAGCCAGTTGCAGGGTTTTTTTCCTTGTGTTTTCTTAGTAGCTAGTTGATTTTGAAGAAGAAAATATTTTCTCTTTTGATAGGAAGTACAGGAAGATGGAAAAGATGAGAGATCCACCGTTTGCAGAGCAAGCTTTGAACCTAATTAAGACGAGAGGATTGTTGAATGCAATGTCAGAGTTTGAAAGGATGAAGGCTTATTCTGAATGACTGGAAGGGTTGAGGGCAGAGCCTTATTTGTATCTTGCTTTTAGTTTTGCTGGGGTCGTTTTCAGGATCCCTGTGGCTTGCCCGAGCCCGGTGTGGATGCTGCAGCCCCTGCTCTCCTTGCCCGGCCTTGGGATGGCGTTGCCGGGCACCAGCAGACGATCACGCCCCTTTGCTTTGCAGACGGATTTTTCACAAAACGAGGAGCTTTTTTTGAGCCACCTACAGCCCCAACTGCAAACCAAGCCCAGTGTTGGGAAAGAGCTATTTCCACAGCATTCCCCAAACGGCTAACCCTAAGGCGGGAGGAGGGGGGCGGGAGAGGGCGGGCACCGGTTACCGGGAAAACCCGGCGCGGGAGCGCGGCCGGCATCCCGGCGGCACGCGGGAATGGGAGAGGCCGTCGGTCAGATAAGGAGGGGGGAACGACCGCTGTCCTTCCCATCCAGTAAACAAAAGGATAACGCAGCCGTGTTAATGTGGTACTCGGCGTACAGCGGAGAGGGCTCAGTGCTGCTGCATGTGTTTGTCCAAGGATGGTTATAGGCTTGCCTTATTTTAATATTTAATCTGCATGCGTGTTTGTTTTTCCTCTTTCCCGTAAGCTTCTAAACGCAGGTCACGTGGAGAAGTGGTGCGGGGAGGCTCGTTGGGATTGACCGGCTCTGTAGGAGGTGGGCGGAGATTCTCCAGCACCTCGCTTCCCTGAGAGGGGTGCCAGCCTGTGGGGTGCACTCAGGGGCACAGGGATAAATGGATGTAACCAGAGTCAGGCCAAAGATGATAAGGAAGAACCTCACACCGCCAGCATCCTCAGCCAATGGTGTGCAGGGTTGGGTACCAAAATTGAGGCATCAGGTTAATGGCACTTTTGGCAGTCAAGCTGGGAAAGTCATACCATGGGGAAGGAGAAGTACATCACAAAGCACTTGATCGGTATAAGTTGAATGAAAGCATAAACTTCTGCAAATTTCCTAGTTTCCCTTTTGGTTTTCGTTGGGATTTCACATCAAAGTTTGTTTACAGAAGGACTTCTGCTACCGTTTAGAAAGGTCAACCAGTATTGTACTAATGTATTTGAATTTCAAACATTTTGATTTGGGAGACTACTAAGAATTGCATGTTTTATAGAGAAACACATGCTTTAAAGAAAACAGTATTTTGCAGGTAAGCAAGACTATTTTAACATTAGTCATGCAGCAGGTTTGAGAAAATCTAATTCTGTAAAAATGGTTTGTACAGGAGAGAGCTTATATAATCAGTGTTGTTTGTTTAGTTGTTTGCACTGTTTTCGAATTTTGTTTTTAACTATATTAGAAAAGTGAGAAGCTTTACTTCTTCAGAAACCAAGTGTGGCTCCTAGTAATTTTAAAACAATGGAGAATCCACATATATTTAATATTTAGACTATACGGACAAGCCCGTTGTAATTACCTTCTCAGTAAATTAACATTTGATTTGTGTAAAATACATGTAAAAAACCAGTTTGAATTCTTCCTTAAGGTTTGTAGCAGTACTTGTGTTTTCATGTGGATAAATGTTTTGAGGGAAACTAATTGTATCATTTGAAGGTGGCTGGCTTTCACATGTAGCTTGTCTCTACTATCTGTAACTTGCCTCTGCTGCAGGGAGTGCTGTGCTTTTGGAAATCTCTCTCCATATTATCCTGTCGTGATAGAAGCAAGGAGTGCATCCACAGCTGATGTCAAAACAGAACAGTTAAAAAGTTGCTTAAAATCATAGTTTCATTTAGTTTTACTGTGTTCTGAAAATGTGAAAATATTTAATAATTGGAGAAACAATTGCCTTCATCTGAAATGTAAATAAAATAATACTGTTACTGGTTGGTTAAAGCTTGTTACTTGCTAATGATTAGCCTTTGTTCTTAAATTATGACTGCTTTTTTGCTTAAAAACATATGAACCATGTATGGATTTAATTATTTATGGAGATGTTTACACTGGTTTTTTTCATATAGTGCAAATTATTTATTCCACTATATTTATGAGAGATTATACCCAATAATGATGTGACTTTTTATAGTGGATCTTAGTTCTCTTGAAGTCAAATGGTAGTTTTGTCTCTGTCTTAATGGGGATTTTACCGTTTGTGTGTATTCCTGAAATTCTTAAGATTCCCATTAAATTTAGTGAATGTATAATAGGGAATTTTGCTTAATTGAAACCACCAGAATTGGGTGGTTAATCTTTAATTTTGTTTTCTTTTCCATTCACAGAGTGCTCTGTACCTTTAACTTGTAAATGTTTCTAGTAGTTGGTCTAGTTTTCTAAAAATGGGCAGATACTATGTGTAATGGTGCAAAAAAAGCTGAAGGTTCTTTTCCTCCTGTGTTAGTTTCTTTTGTCTTGATTTGTTTAAAGAAGTCATCATCTGTAATGCATCTACTTAAGATCATAATAAGGTGATTTTTGATAATCATGACCCCCACTCCTGCCTTGTCAATTAGCTTTCAGTTTTGTGAGGGTTTTATGGTTGCACCTAAACAATAAAAGCCTATCTTAAGAAATCTCTTCTTGTGTCTTTCTAATGCCATTTTAGATTGTTAAAGAAATAACCTTTGTTTCCTTTTTCTTTGGGATTACTTTGC
>NW_016690558.1:91400-93085 GCF_001604755.1 Lepidothrix coronata | reverse complement strand
TCTTTAACAAAACTAATATTAATTGTAAAATTACTTCTTCAAAGTATTAAAATATATGCTCTGTTAGAAATCTATACATTTTTTAAAGTCTTTTTTTTTAATAAATCAGTTGTAGTAGTTTCTCTTACTGTAAAGTTCTGTGAAAACATCAAAACTAACAACAGAAAGAACTGAACTACTTTTAATAACTCACATAGTTTGATTATTTAACTTACAGTTAGAATTAAAAATTTGAGAGTTTTTTTTACAACATCTCAAAATTTACTTATTGTCTTTCAGATAGCATTTTCCAGCTGACCATTTGGTCAGGTCTGAATGCTTAGGTCTGAACCTAGCAGTACCACTTGTGAAACATGAAATATAAACTGAAATTATCTAAGATTAAATTAAGCCTTTGATATTTTAAATTATGTTGATTATAGGGATGTCAGCTTTTTACAAGCAGATAGAATATTAAAATGTGTGACATCTATTAGACTTTTATTCTTTATACTTTAAATTATGTTTAGCTATACTGCTCATAGAAAGAATGTCATGGTTACTTTGAGTCATTTAAGATAAAGTGTTACAGACCAAGTTGAATGGTAGGTTTGTTCTAAACTGAACCAGTACAGTCATTGCTTAAGGCAGAGGAAATGCTTTAGGTTGATGATTGCTTCTGATTACTTGATTTCTTTCAAGATAGCTACAGAGACTAATGTTAGTTTGTAAGTAATAAGAATAAAGGAGTGTTTGAACAGAAAAAGTATTAGGACGTGTTTTATATGGTGGTGTTCTTTATGTTTGGGTTTTATTAATAAGGAGAGAATAACGTGTTTCTTCACACTTGATTTACTGTTATTTTTAAACAGTGTTAATTCACTGGAATGCTGAACTGGTTTATAAGTTGAAACACAGCAAGCATCCACTGAAAAATTTAGCTAGTGTATGTAATCTAACTTCCCTCCCTATTCAATAGCTAAATGGCAACATAGTCACATCCAGATATTTCCTGTCTATATCAGTTTTTATTTAAAAATGAACAGATATTATGTGTATTAATATATTTCTTTTTAAAGTAATAAACCTATGGCTTTTTTCTTCTGATTTTGTTGAAGTATAGTATGCTTTTTGTACTGTTTGTCCATATGTTGTTTTCTTTGTGTTCGTTGTGTTAGTCATGATATAGTCCAGCAGTTTTGTGGAAGTTTTAACATTAGGTTGGTGCAGTATGTGTAATAGCAATTTAAAGTGAATATATTGACTGATTTGATAAATTAGGACTTGTAATTATGAGAGTTTCACAACTGTTTTTGTTGTAGTTTCGTAAAAAGTTTGCTTGAAGGGATCTGTGTAAGCACAGAAGTCAGTAGTATTCCTTGAGTTTTTCGAAGACCATGTAGTGACCCAAAAGTTCAGATATGTTTTCTTTGTGTGTTTGTTGTCTGGCATATGGTTATTTTTAAAGTTTTTGTGCATATGCACGTAGGGGGTCAAGAGTGGCAGCTTTGAAAAGAAAGTTCAGCTGAGTAGTCCCCTTGCTGCTGGTTGTTGAAAAGGCTGGCTTTCCTACTACAGACTTTCCAAGGGAAAACTTTTTTTGTGTTTTTTTTTTTTTTTGTGTGTTGTTTTGTTGTTGTTTGTTTTTTTTTTTACGCTTGCGTTTGTGTTAACTGCCTTTAGCTATCCAGCATGTTGGCTTCTTG